>NW_027094089.1:46209512-46332460 GCF_029207755.1 Chamaea fasciata | reverse complement strand
GATGGTGTAGGGAAGGCATCACCATTTGACAGGTATTAGACAGGCTGCCTCCTGAAAAAAGTCAATTTCACGTTTTTCAAGAACACAGCTGTCCCGTGACTTATATGCACACTTTGTGCCCCATTGCACATTTTTGCCCAGAGAATTCCTGGTGCACATATGCTTTGTGCAGATTTCACCCCTTCAAAGACAGTTGCTTGCATCCCCATCTCCAGTAAAAAATACTTTGGCTGTCTCTCTCCACTGCCTCTGCACAGAGTGATGAGAGAGTGCTCAGTCTGTGCATGCACACATGTTCACACTCATCCATCCTTTTCTCTGCCATAAAAGAATCACAGAATGTTGGAATGGGCATGTTGGAAGAACCCTCTAATCAAGCAGGGTCATCCTACAGCAGGTTGCCCAGGACCATGTCCAGATGTATTTTGAGTATTTCCGAGGATGGAGACTGCACCAGCTCTCTGGGCAACCTGCCCTAGTGTTTGGTCATCCTCACAATGAAAAAGTGTATCCTGAAGTTCAGAGGGAACCTCCCATGTTTCAGTTTGTGCCCACTGCCTCTGATTCTGTCACTGGGCACCACTGGAAGGAGCTCTGCTGTGTCTTCTTTGTGACCTTCCTTCATGCACTCAGTGACATTGCTCATTGCACCATTGCTCATTGCTCATTGCCTTCTTCTCTTCAGGCTGAGCAGGGTCAACTCCCTCAGCCTTTCCTCATAGCAGAGGTGCTCCAATCCCTCAGTTATCCTAATGACCGTTCCATTGAAGCGTCCATTGAAGAATGAATTCTCTGCAATATGTTCATGGCCCTACTCTACTGAGGAGCGCAGAACTGGACAAAGTACTCTAGGGATATCCACACCAGCTCTGAGTAAATGAGCAGGATCACCTCTCAGCTGGCTGGAAATACCCTTTCTAATGCAGCCCAGGACATTATTTTCCTTCTTTGCCACAAAGGTACACTGCTGTCTTATATTAAGTTTGGTGTCCCTCCGGACCCCCAGGTCCTATTCTATCAAGCTGCTTTCCAGCTGGGCAGTACCTAGCATATATATATATATATATATATTTTTTTTTTTTTTTTCTCCCCACATGCAGGATTTGGCATTTCCCTTTGCTGGATTTCATTAGGTTTCTATCAGCCCATTTCTCAAGGCTGTTGATGTCCCTGTTCTGGCAACATGACTCTTTGATATCAGCCACTGTTCCTAGTTTTATGTTCTCTGAAAAATTCCTGATTGTGCTCTCTGCCTCATCATCCAGATCATTAATGAAGATTGTTGAAGGACCCAGTGTTGACCCCTGGGGTACACTGCTAGTCACCAGCATCCAGCTATATATTCTGCCACCAGTCATCAGCATTTGGGTCTGCCCATTCAAGCGGTTTTCAGCCCAGCTCACTGTCTGTTCACCTAAGCCGTACAAAACCTGCCTGTCTAGGAGGATCTTATGGGATTGTCCTGGGTTGAAGTATATTCTATCACCATCTTCATGAACTGTTGAAACCAGGTGAGGCAGTGCTCCCTGCCTCCTCCACTCTGGCTTATCTTCTGTTAATGGGCCCATCAGCGCCTTTGCTGTGCAGCTCACAGACAACCCCCTCCTGGACTACCTCCTGTTAATGGGCCCATCAGGCCTTATCACATGACTCACCATCCCATTGTGAGATGCTCCGCCCAGAGGGAGGAACCAAGCATTCCAGCCTGGATATAAGCTGAGACTCTGAACACCAGAGGGGCGCTTACCCACTGGATTCCCAGAGGACCCGAGCTACCAGACCTTTCTACAGGATCACTGCTTCAGGAAGACCACCTCATCTGGACTGCTTCCATCACTCCGCTCAGGTTGTATTCTGACTCTGTCAGTGGTCTTTTGTATTATTGCATCTATTTTATTTTACTTTCTTTCCTTTTTTTTCCTATTAAATTGTATCTCTGACTTTGAGCCTCTCATTTGTTTTGCTTTCAAACCACTACAGGGATACACTGTCAAAGGCCTTACTGAAGTCCAGGCAGACAGTACCCATGCTCCCCTCATCCAGCAGGCCAGCTGTTTCACTGTAGGCTATCAGGCTGATCAAGCATTACTTCCTCCTTTGTGAATCCATGCTGACTGCTTCTGATTATTTTCTTATCATTCCTATGCCTGGAAATGTTTTCCTGGCTTAGCTGCTACGTCTTAGCTAAGGTGCAGATGTGGCATGAAGTAATCATGGGTCAAGCAATCAGGACTGTTATGACAAAGATTTCATTTCTTCTTTCATATCCACAGCATAGGATGATATTTTTAAAGACATATTTGCATTGTTTAAATGAGCAATAGACTTTGATTATATCCATCCCAATTTAAATTTGCTTCAGGTTTAATTGGCTTGGGAAGTTCCAGTCTTCCAGAGCCTTCAAGGAACATGCACAGCCTTTTGATCAGTTCCCTTACTTTTATACTTAATTTTCCTAAACAGACAGGAAGGATGTCAGCAAGCTTCATAGAAAGAATTAGTCATTGCAAGTACCCTAATACATGGTCAAGATTATGTTTAAAGCTGCTTTAAAAGTGTCCCAGTATATCAAAAAATATTAGCTTCTTCTGCAGAGTAGGTCAAGGCAACCTATTTTCCCTTCCTCTTTCTCGTTAGACAAGCAACTCAATTAGAGACCCCCTTTAAGAAGTGTTTGCTAAGTTCTCTGGGACAAAGCAAGCTACCCATTATTCACCATTGTGCATAACATGCACTACTTGTGGGTGACTCCCCTGAGTTTATTGCATGTTTTGTGAGCGATCTTTAATAGAAGAAATAAAGTATATCTAATCAGAAGCTTCCCAAAGGGGAAGAGCATATCAGGCAGAACGATGCAGATAGATAAAGTTCCCAGTGACTTACATTGGCTAATTTATTGCCTGATGCCGTGACTCACACAGCAGCCTGTACCTTTTCCACAGCAATCCTGCTAAGTCCCCGAGGTCACCTCAAGACGGATGCATGACTCACTACCAGGGTTTCTGAATCCCACTCCTGGTGTGATGGCTCAGTGACAAAACACAAGCCCCTCAGGCATCTGTTACTTCTCTTTTGCCCCTTGTTTATTTATCAGATGCTCTCATCAGCCGAGTCCTTCCACATCCGGCCAATTGGCCAGCAAGCAGCAGTCAAGCACAAATGATTGTCTACAAAGAGCAAGACCCAGGGGCTTGAGTGAACAGTCAGAGCCCAAAAATCCTTCCTCAGGTGAACTTCTTGTGCTTGTGGACATGAAGACACAGAACTGCCTGGGGCTTTGAGAGCAGTCCAGAGGTACGGAAGAGGCATCAGAAGTGGCTTCACAAACCACCTAAGAAATATAAATAAGGTAATTATGGCATGTGATGCTGGCTAAACAACAAGCATTTTCTAATATAGGAAAAAAAAATCTTTTAACAGAGGTATAGGAGGATCACAGCACATAGTTGCACATTACAAAGAAATTGTCAAGTATTTCCTTTTGTATATGCTGCCAAGAAAACACAGTGTACAAAAAGGCCTAGAGATGGATGTTGCGCATTCAGCATCCACTTTCAGCAAGGAGTACTTGCTGCAGACAGGAAGGACTTTTGTGAAGCACCTCTCGAGCAGGTTTGAAGTACCTACCAGTGACCTCAGCAGAATGACTGACTGTCTCCTCAGGCTAATCGGGTGGCTCCAATATGTGCACAAGTGCATTAGTGTAAAAGCTTGAAACTTGAGTATCCCAATCCACACAGAACTTGCTAGCAAAACAAGTCCCGTGTTCCATATCCAAATTATGGATAGGACTTACATGATCCCATCCTCAAAAACAGTATCAAGTTTTAGCATTGCCACAGAGCTTGGAAGGTGAAAATTAGAGTCTAATTTTACCTATAATGTTATTAAGGGCTTGTGGAGTTCTTGCATGGTATGCCTGAGATCTTATACACAAGCCAGCTGTCAATTCAAAACTCTATCTGCCAGATCTTTTAACTTTAGGATACTAAAAAATACGGTGTGCACACACACTTTTCCATGGATTTTGCAGTACTGCCTGGTCAGAGAAAGTCTTTGGTCTTGCAAAAAGCCATTGACTGAGGCAGACAATTGTATCTGCAAAACAGCAGGTTCAGAGAAGGGTTTAAGAAAGAAGTAGCATGAAAAATTACCTGTCATTCAACTGGTACCCTTTTCACCACATCCATCATTTTCTGATCTCTATCTTCAAACCTACATAAAAAACCAAAAGGAATGTAGTACATCCAAAGCTGCTTGTCCAAACAGCTGTTGTGGTTGCTCCATGGTAATTAAGAAAGGTAAAGAAAATGTACTCCTCTGATGACACAACTGGAAAACCAGAAACAACGGATGAAAGAAGGCTGAGATACTCAGCAACTTTTTTTCATTGTCAGTCTCTCTTCCCACACCTCTTGAGTGGATGGACAGGAAGGTTGGGGCTGGATGAGAAAAGTGCTTTCTTCCTTAAGAGATCAGGTTGCTGATCATCTGAGGAACCAGAACACATATGTCTATGGGATCCACTGTGAGATGCATCCCAGAAAGTCCTGGGAGAATTGGCTAATGTAGGTGCTGAGTCACTCTCCACTGTATTTGCAAAGGCATGGCAGTCAGGAGAAATCCCCAGTGACTGGAAATAGAGAATGAATAGAGTAACTACATCAGTGAACAAGGACAGGGCTGTGAGTGTCATTTATCTTCTGTAAAGCCTTTGACATGGTCCCTCACAGCATCCTGCTTTTTACATTAGAGAGAGATGGATTTGATGAGTGGGCTTTTAGATGGATAAGGAGTTGGTTGGACTGTCACATCCAGAGGGCAGTGGTCAATGGCTCAGAGTCTCAACGGACATCAGTGACAAGGGATATCCCTCAGGGGTTGGTATTGGGACCAGTGTTATTTAATATCTCATTAATGACATAGATGAGGGTATTGCTGCACCTTTCACAAATTTGCAGATGACACCAAAGGTAAGTGATGTGGTTGACACTCCTGAAGGAGAGGATGTCATCCAGAGGGATGTGGGCAAGATGTAGAAGTGGGCCCATGGGAATTTCATGAGGTTCAAAAATTCTCTCAGCCTTTCATGGTAGGAAAGATGTTCCATACATCTAATCTTGGTGGTCCTACTCCTTACTCACTCCAACAGGTCCATGTCCTTCCTGTGCTGGGACCCTGGAGCTGGATGCAGAGTTCCAGGTGGGGTCTCAGTAGAGCAGAGCAGAGGGGCAGAATGTCCTCCCTTCCCTGCTGCCCACACTGCTTTGGATGCAGCCCAGGACACGTTTGGCTTTCTGGGCTGTGAGTGCCCATGGCTGGGTCATGCCCAGCCTCTCATCCACCAGCACCCCCAATCCTTCTCATAGGGCTGCTCTTGATCCATTCACAGCCTGAGTTGATTATGCGGGTTGCCCCAACCCAGGTGCAGCACCTTGTTCTTGGTCTTGTTAAACTCATGGGATTCCCATGGGCTCACTTCTCAAACTTGTCCAGGTCCCTCTGGTTGGCACCCCAACGTACAGGTGTGTCAACAGCACCACTCAAACCACTTAAAGTGGGTTGGCTGCAAACCTGCCAATGGTTCTCCATCACTGAGGAAGACATTACACAATTCTTGTCCCAAGGCAGATCCCTAAGGGACACCATCTATTACCAATCTTCATGAGAAGATTGAGCTGTTGACTACTACCCTCTGTGTAAGACTGTTCAACCAATTCCTCATCCACTAAACAGCCCACCAATCAAATCCTTCTCTAGAAAATTTAGAGAGCTATTGGGTAGCTTTTAATAGGAAAGGTCAGTACAGGGAGGCTGAGAGAGCAGTGGTTCCCAGAGTCCTCCTTCCTGATTTTGTTAAAGGTGGGTCCAATATTTCTTCTCTTCCAGTCACCTGGAACTTCACCTGACTGCCAGGACTTTTCAAATACCATGGAGAATGGCTTGGAAACTATGTCAGCTAATTCGTTTGGGACTCTGGAATGCATCCATCATGGTATAACTCCAGCCAGCAGCCAAGCCCCAGCAGCCACTCACTCACCCCTCCACTACTGGAACTGGAGAGAGAATCAGAAGGGTAAAAAGTAGAAAAGTCACAGGTTGAGATATAAACAGTTTAATAGGGACACTAAAGTCCATGCACACAAGCAAATCAAAGCAAGGAGTTAATTCACTGCTTCCCATGAGCATGCAAGGAGAGCAGGGCCCCATCACACCTGACAGTGGCCTGGGCAGACAAACATCATCACTTCAAAAGTCCCACCTTTCCTCCTTCTTCCTCCCACTTTATGTACTGAGCATGGTGTCACATGGTCTGGAATATCCCTTTGGTCAGTTGGGGTCACCTGTCCCAGCTCTGTTTCCTCCCAGCCTCCTATGCACCCCCAAACTCCCCACCACCATCGCAGGCAGGACAAAAAGCAGAGACGGCCTTGGCTCTCTGTAAGTCCTGCTCAACAATAACACAAATATCTCTGTATTATCAACCCTGTGTTCAGCACAAACTCAAAACACAGCCCCATACCAGCTACTGCAAAGAAAATTAACTCTATCCCAGACAAAACCAGCACAGCATCTCATCAGGTCCCATAGACATGCCCATGTTCAGGTTCTTCAGGTGATCACAAACCTGATCTATTACAGTAGAGAGCACTTTTTTTCCTTCAGTCCTCATCCTGCTGCCCATCCATTCAAGAGCTGGAAAGAGAAGTTGTCATTGAAAACTGAGGTAAAAATGTAGTTGAGTACCTAATTTTTCTGTACTGCACTAGAAAGAAACATACTTCACCTCAAAGGAGTATTTTTTTTTTTTTCTAGTTATGAGCAGGATAGAAAATTCAACCATTTGCATTGTTGCTTAGTTGTGTTAAGTGGCACTTGCTGATCTCTTGGTTTCTAGCTTAGAAAGACAATTTTAACAATTGTGGCATGCTTTCCTGGAACTGGGTGATTGTTTTCCCTTTCTGTCCCCTCCTGCTGGAAGCATACAATCTTGTCTTGAAATCACTCACAAAGGGACAAATTGAAGACATTTAGTTCCACCTTTGTCCTGACATTTTCTGTGTTTTTCTGTCCACTAACAGCTTTCTGTTCCAAAGTAGATGTTCCCTCTTCCATCTCAGTAAGCCTGTCGCTTAAATTTGAAGGGCCATTTTTACTCCTGTTAGATATTCTGACATGTACTTCAGCTCTTATAGCAATTTTCCTCTCCACTAATGCCACTAATATTTACATTTCTGTGTCCTTTTTCTATCTCTGAAGGACTGTTGATGAGTACAGCTTCAGGTAATTGCTTTTCCCAGGCATCATAATTTGTTTTTCAACAACAAAAAAATTCCAATTTTTTGAAAGACTATTCAAATGTACTAGGGGAGGTGAAAGAAGGTTGGGAGCAGGAATTGTGACTTCCATGATATTAGTTACCAACATACTCATAACTTCATAACTTACACTTTACAACATTATAGTTACGTGGGACAGGCTTGCTGGAGGTTAATCACTTCCTTTCATCCAGAATCTAGCTGATGGATAAAAAAGACATTATTCATTCCAGCGTGAGGACATAAAAGCTGTGTATCTGAATAATAGCAGATGGAAAGAAACAGCAAATATTCACTCTGGAAAATATGAGTTGAGAATGCTACTGTCATTTCTCATACTACTAAATCCTGCACATTGGCAAATGTAGATGTTAACTTGTGCTGGTTGGAAGGTTTCAATTTTTAAATCTTTCAGTCAAGAAAGGTATTTCTAACAAAGTCCAAAACATTCCTGTTTCAGCCTACTCTGCAACAGGTGAAGAGGTTCAGTGTGAATTTTACTGGACAATTTTCTGGAGGACAAGTTGAAACAGTGATCGTGGTCCATTACAAACTTTTAATCTCACACCCAGACCATTGCCACTGACTTAAAAACTCTCCCCAGTGTGTACTTCTACTCCCATTTACTCATCCTTCAAATGAAACAGTAAATACTATAACTTGACACCCCATTCATGAAGAGTCCTGTAAGGCAGGAGTTGTTCCCACTTACAAAATTATATTCTTGGACTTACTCTCTGCAAGGCAAGTCAGAAATCTACAACACAGAGGTGTTCTGTTGATGTATTGTAGGGAGGGTAAATAAAACCCATCCTTTTCATGATCTGAGAAGCATTATGAGTGTTTTCTAAATTGGCTTCTCTGAGCTTTCCAAGTTTGTAGTATGAGGAAAATGAATCATGTTAATGGGCAAATTTAAAGAAACCATGATTTCACAATTTTAGTTCAGAGTGTCCTTTTCTGTTACCTTAGTTTTCTTGGAAGCTTTCTGGTATCATTCTTTTTTATCTCCCACTATCTCTGCCCCGGGTGAAAGCATTTAGTCTGTATCACTGGCAAACTGCCTGAAGATGCTGCTGCCTTTCCACATTCCTACCTAGTTGAGGTCCTTTTCAGAATAGTCATTTAGCTCGTGGTGCTTACTTCAAATTACCATCACCGACGTGCATCGAATCACAAGGACAGAACGTCACCATCACAGTCGGCGGGCCATGGATACCAAGGGAACCCCAACATCTGTGTTCATTCTTGGAGAGGGAATAACATCAGGAGAGGCTTTATTCCTAAGGGCCACCTTCAGGATGAAATCAAGCCGCCACAGAGCATCTCCCGAAGCCTTGCTCTCCACTGGTGCCTAACTCGGGAGAAGACTCGGGGCAGGACTGCTGTCTGCCCGGGACAGGATTTACTTCGCAAGCCCCGTCCTCACCGAAGAAGAGGCTTTAGGTGCGGAAGCCCGTGTGGAGAATGCACATGCCGGCTTCCCGAGGAAGGACGCCCGTCGAGGGTCCGCTCCCCGTCGCCCGAGAGGGAAAGGCTGCCCGGGCTGGCGGCAGCGGCCGGCCAAGTGGCGGTGGCCATCAGGTAGGGGCGACCCCGCCGAGCCCCGGCGTCGGCCCCGCAGCATCCCGCGCCGGGCGGAGAGCGTACTCACGGCAGTGCGGGGCTCCGGTGGGGCCGGGTGAGGACGAGGAGGAGGAGGCGGAGACCGGGAAGGTGAACCCCCGCGGCAGCTGTCTCCCTGGCCGCTGCTGCTGGAAGCCTCCCGATCCCTCTACCCCCGGCCTCTGGCAGGGTTCGAGCCCCCTGCACCCGCCGCCAGCGTGGGAGGGCGCGGCGGGGCCACAGGCAGGGGAGCCGCTCCGACCGGCTCCGGGGAGCGAGGGAGCGAGCGAGGGAGGGAGGGAGCGAGGGAGGAGGCAGGAGGCAGGACAGCTCCCAGCCCCGGCCCGCCCTCCATCTGCCGCTCCGCCGAGGGGAAGCCGAGCGGTGCCGGCTGTCGGGGTCCTCCGTGCCTCACTGCCGGGGAAACTCCGGAGGCTCGCCGGGGAGCGTCTGTCCCCTGCCCCGACGGGCGCTCCGGTGGAGGGAAGTGTCCCCGTGCGCACCAGCTGGATGGCGAGGACCCTCAGACCCGACGACATCAACCCTCGGACGGGGCTGGTGGTGGCTCTGGTCAGCGTCTTTCTGGTGTTCGGCTTCATGTTCACCGTGTCTGGCATCAAGGGAGAGACCCTGGGAGACATCCCGCTGCTGGCCATCGGGCCGGCCATCTGCCTGCCGGGCATCGCCGCCATTGCCCTCACCAGAAAGACCGACGGCTGCACCAAATGTCCCGAGAACATGCGTCCGTGCTGTAAGGAAACCAAGGACCGGGATGTCATGGAGCTGCTAAGGACCCCCTCGGACTTGGAATCTGGCAAGGGAAGTTGTGACGAGTTGGCCAGGAAAGCTTACCGCAAGGACAGGAGAGAGCTGAGGGGAGAGGACACCGTGTTCATCTGCACCACCAGCACCACCGCCGCGGCCACGGGAGAGTGCAAGAGTCTCACCGAAAAGGTGGAGCAGGAGGAGATGCTGAAATACCTGGAGAGCTGTTACCCAGAGATGCCAGAGAACGTGTTCGTGGGAGATGGCTCCACATACAGTGCCTTGGAGAAGAAGAGCTCTTCTCCCAACAGGGACAGCACTCCTTGCCCTGACATTGAAGACAACATTTTTGTGGCCCCTAAAGATAGTATCATTGTCTGCGCGTACAAGGATAACAGCCCTTACGACAGGTACTGTTGTTACATAAACCCCACTGGAGTCAACTCAGACCAGGAGACCATTGTGTGAAAGATGCATACTTTATATATATATGTATGTATACAAAACCTGCAACTTCAACTTCTTGATAGGGGATAATATAGCTGTCTGCATGGGACAATCCTGATACTATTTCAATTTAAAGTGGTATGTGACTGATACTCAAACCTTTTGTGCCTGAAGTACGCTTTCTGTAAGTAAACAATCATGTTTGAAGGTTAAAGAATTCAATTTTTCATTTTTGGAAGAAAAGAAATTGCATTTTAATTTTATTTTCTCCCTTTCCCTCCCTTCTGTTTTCCTGCTGCCTTTTGTACTCAAGCCTGTAGGCACACTGGCAGGAGGGCAGCAGTGGCTGTCTGCTGAAATCAAGAGCTGAATGAAACTCTGGCGCTGTCTTGTAGGAAAGACTGTGGTGCTCTATAGCTGAATAAGTTTTTGAAATACTGTCACTTCATTTTGGAGGGGATTGAGAGATGTCAGCATGAACTCCAATAGCTGGCTGATGTCAGGGAGTGAAGAAGTCATTTGTCTCCCTTTGTCCTGGCTGGATTTTATTTTCCTTTGTGTCAAGGAATAGATGTCCTGACCCCTTGGGCTCTTCTGAAAGTCTCCTAGGAACCATATAGGCTCAGGAGAGTTTTCAGAGATCATTAACAGCATGAACATAGGCATGTTAGTTTAATTTTCCACTGGTCTTGAGTTCACTGGAGTGTTTCAAATACTTTTGGATTTTACAGGCATTCTTGACAAAGAGAATGCAACATGAACATGACACAGTTCTTGCAGAGACTAGGAGCAGATATCAGTGAACTCAGGTCTTTAAAATATATTTCAGTACCTCAAAAATTGCTTCAGGAATAGACTTCTGTGAGTTATGTTCAGAGTGGGATCTGACTCTTCTGAAAATGCCATTTTCTTGTGCCTTTTCTAAAATGCCAGATATTTCTGTATGGGGGATGCATGGTGGCAGTCCACTTAGGGGTCTCAAAGCCATGCTTTGCTGGGAGAAGGGAACAGACGACCTGACTGACAGGTGTTTTTTTCACAGCTTATGGATACATAGGAAGAAAACTTAAAGTGAGTAATGAAGATTAACCATTCAAATTCAGAGCCTGCAGTTTAAATACTGAAATACAAATCCTGGCTATTCTTTCCAACACTAAGTTGCATGTTCCATGCTGTGCATAAACATCTTACCTGACCTCTACAGTGTAGGTAACAGAGATGTAGTATGACACAATCTGCATGCTGAGCAGCTACTCTTAAGTGTTCTGGTCTTAGGGTAATGGTTGCTAAAGCACAGAGTAATTTGCTAGCATCTCACAAACCCCCAGTTCCTATAAGTAAACTCCCAGAACACCAAAAAGTTCCTGTGTGATGGAATCCTTAATAGCTGTTCCTACTTAGCTGGCTTTGTCAACCATAAGTTGTACTAGAGGAATGTATTGAGTTACTAGAGTAGAAGATAAGAAAAACAGCCTTTCATTTGTAGCAACCTGAGATGTTGCATAGAAAACTAAAAGAAATTTTGCACTCAGATGAGACTTTCCATGCCCATGGAATTGTTTGGCAAGTGAATGTAAATTTTGCACATATACTTATGTGTGTATTTGTTTGTTTGTTGAGGAACTTATGTCAAATCATAACAGACAACCAGACTCTGAAGATGTTTCCAGAAAAAGGAAACAATTTTCTGGCCAGCTTGGTGTCTTTTAGACCAAATAAGATGTTAACCCTTTGGCCAGGCTTTGGCGTGGCATCTGGATACCGTTAGGATAAATTCAAAAAACACTAGCTGGTTGAAGTCATGCAAAACTCCGAATAGGTGGTTACAGGCAGCTCTGCTCCTCAGGCATGCAACAACAGTATTGTGGTAATAAATGAACACCTGCACTCTGTGCAGCACAGGTTTTATCCAATGAGCAAAGGAATTCCACAAAAACAGATCCTCTCCCTGACATGTTCAACTTCCACATAAAAGCACTCAGTTGTTAGCAGTCTGCCTCATGCTTCGGCTTAGTCACTGCAGGACCTTATTCTGTAATGTACAGAGCAAGTCTTGAATGGCACCAGGAAGTCTTATTTCATGACCTCTGAAGCCAACAGCTAAAATACTGCTGATGAACATGATGACAAATGGGGTCTTTTGCTTTCTGCCTCTAAGCAGAGCAGGTGAGGGTCTCGCTGTGTGCCCAGGGGTGCTCAGCATCCCTGGAGATCAGACCCACCATGAGAAAACAGGCTTCTAGGTCCTGCCTGCTGCCTTTGACAGCAGCTGTGAATAATCGCTTGCCTTGCATAAGTGAGCAAGCCACCAGCCTGCTGAGAACCTAGATTTGTACAGTTCTGCAAATATATATAGAAAGCAGTGAATTTTTTTCCATTTTGTCTAGGATTAGATGTTCTCTGTCAAAAGTTACATGGGCTTTTTCAAGACAACACAGCAAACTTTAGTGACAAATGGAATAGTAAATATATAATTTGATATACAGACATGCAGATTTGAGTCATGTGCTTTGTTCCATTCTTAGTGTAAAAACAAGACAATGCTTGATTTAACCAAAGTTTAATGAGAGTGAAAACTCCCACAATGTAGAAAGAGGTGTAAAAAACCATGTGTTTAAAATTTGATATTTATAGGCAATGTCATCCCTCCATTCATTCAGCTAAGATTTCACAATAAAATACAACTTTAAGCAATATTTCTAGGCTAATATACCATAGTCCTCTGAATTTGTTTATTGAATGTGTGAGAATTTGAAATTAGAGAAATAAATTAGTACTGACTCTGAAACCTTTATTTTTTTTTCCTGCTAGTTTAATAGAGAATGAAATGGAAATTGATTAATTTGGACATTTTAAAAATATGGATTTTTAAATTTGAAAATGAAAGGGATGTAGATTTTTTTGGTTTTTTGGGGGAGTTAGGTGTTAATGTTTGTTTTTTGTTTGTCTTTGTTGTTTTGGGGGTTTTGTAGTTCTGATGGTTTGGGGTTTTTTAATAAAGTGACCTTTTTATAGTTTTGCCAGTAGAAATCTAATGCATATTTGATCACAGACTTCATGACAGCATTTTCAAATATTGTAGGCCGATAGCATGCCCAGATCAGAGAGCACCTGACCTTTGATTTTCATTGAGCTCATGTGGACACTAGAACTTGTGGTACCAGTGCTGATCTTAGAACAAGCAGGAATAATCACTCTGCTTTTCAGAGACAGCTGTTAGTCTGAATTTGGCTTCTGGATACCACAGCTTGGGTGTGCCTCCAAGCTGTGACCAGAGGTGAGAGCTTCTTTCTGTTCTTGCTGCTTTAAAAAACCTCCGGGTCAAAGTTCCACTTTTCTCCTCAATGCTCTCTTCCAAACAATACATGAAGATGTAGGGGAGCTTAGTTTGGGGGATAAATATCTTTGGGGATAAATGTCTTGTGAACCACATATTGCTTGGTCCTAAAGTATGGGTGGCAGGGTGTATAAAGCATTTAATGGAAAACACTGATTTTGACATTTAGAAAAGTTTCCTAAGATACATAAACTTTATTTTTGGAATAGCATTTATCATAGTGCTACAGTGTAGTTTATCTTCTTTTAAGAGAATGTGATATGCAGATCAACAAAAGGGCAATTTTGTGTTGCTTTGTTTAAATTTCTGTTGTCACAAGTAGCATTTTTACAGTCATACAAGCTGATCACTGCAAAATCTTTAATAGACAATCTGAAGTTTTACTCAGTGTGCACTTTGTCCTCCTGAGTGCAAAACAATAGCTGGTCCTTTTGGCCTGGAACTGAATAAGCAAGAGGTCAGTGTGCTCAGAGTATGTGTCCCTCTGTCTGGAACTGTATTCTTGATCTGCATTCTGCAGAAATACTCATACCCTTGCAGAGGCAGTTCCTCCCCCTCTGATCCAAACACTTTGCAGTCCTAGCTCCATTAACTATTTTTTAATGTTGTAATTACCAGAGCAGCAGCTACTGTGACCCCCTGTCACCATTTCTGCTGCTACATACCAGACTTCACGGAGTGAGCTCCTGCGTTTGGGCAGGGTGGTAGAATTTGACATTAGATCATCCATCTAATCTAAGCTGTTACATTGAGACATTCAATTATATTGTCAGTTCTTGCAGCACAAGCTTGGGATTTTGCCATGGATTAGAAGTGGAATGTCAAGCCACCAAGCACTGCCAACCTGATTTTCATGTGTGTGTAGGGATTAACCTATTTACTTGCAGAGCACAATCAGCACACAGGACCTTGACTCTCAGCATGTTGCCAGTAAAGCCATGGCATAGGAAACTTTTGATTCCTGAAAGGTTCTGTTTGTGCTTCTAATATAAATTTTATTAAAGCTTGTAGAGGCGTTTCCTAATATGTAGGCTAGAGGTGTTCTCTTGACACATGGCATAGGGCATCAGCTGCAAAGCAGCTCATGCTGAGCCCGTTTCCACCCTGCAGCCAGTCTGAACATGCAATCCCTACAAGGAGAACTGTCAGTGGGATTGTTACTTCTCTGGTGGTATGGGCTCTTTTATGTCTGGAAACCAGAGAGAGAGAGTGGACTGAGAAGTCACTTTTCATGCACACTGGCAAACTTTCACAGGTAAGCATTACCTTTAATTTAGCAGTCCTATCAGTGCTAGAATCGCATACCCTCTATGTCTTTAGCAGACATGGAGATTCAGCTTTCATTAGTTTTTAAATATTTGTGTATTTTTTTGTTTAGAACAGTTGCATAGATTAGCCTTGTGTCAGACACAGAGAAGTGTTTATGCTTGATGTTTTTACTTACAAACTACGCCCTGGAAGGGTGTGTGTATATATGCTATACATCTGTCTGCAAGGAAGGTAATACAATGCACAACCACAGTGAACATAATGATTTGAGATATTCTCAGAGGTGTTTTTCCAACACCTTACCCAGCTTTTCTCCCTCAAGTCTATTCCTGCTATTTAAAATTACTTCTGTTCTTTAGGAAAAACAAACAAACAAACAAAAAACAAACAACAAACAAACAATCAAAAAACTTCTTCTAAGAACAACTCTGTTGTGGCTCTTTAAGAACACACAGTTCTTCCAACAGAGTTAAGATATTCCATGTCTGTGTTTCACCATGGCCCCTGTGAAATCCTGGCAATTGAAATCTGATTTTTTTCCAGTGCTTTGCATTCAGCATTTCCCCAGACAATTCGTAAAAGTCCAGAACCTTTAGTCAATTCTTTAGTCATTTCTAGCATATTTTTTCAACCTAAAGTTGAAACTCCTTAGTGAGTAAAAAAGAATTAAACACTTTGAAAATCTGGCTCTGTACTCTCACTTGTTCTAGCGAGAGTAGAACAGAAGAGGTCTTCATAAAAGTAAAAGAGACCAAAAAGGCATCATACACAACATTTCTTTACTTTGTCAGGTTGTGTTGAATTTTGGTCACAAAAGCTGTATATTTAGTGCACTGTTTCATGTGTGTATTATATCTTTGGTAACTTACCCAGATGGCTCCTCAGGTAGGGACAGAGTGTCTTTCTGCCTGAAGGCATGATACAAGAACTACTGGGAAAAAATTATCATGTAGTGGGGATCTAATTTTAGATCTCATCAAAACACTTATTTTCACACCACCGTATTTTAGTATGAAATGCAGTAATAATCAGCAATTGTGCACAATCATGAACGTAAGAATGCTCCTACATTAGCTTCATATTTGGCACTCACTGGTAGGAAGTACTTATTTTGTTGCTGTTGAAATCCAAGGCAAATTGCACAAAGGTGTAACACTAAACATTTCATGTGGAGCTTCAAGGTCAAACTTAGTGCTGTATGAAAGCTTTTGAACCCAGTCTTTGGAATTTAGTTCCAAAAAGAATTGCAAATGTGTTTAAGACAGAGTGCAGTGGAAAGATGGTGTACAAATAAGAAGGTGGAATAGGTTGTTTCACTGTGTGAACCAGAGGACTGTGATTACTATGCTGTGGGACATTAAATAACATCATGTAGACTCATGGGTGTTCTTTGGAAGGTTTAAATCATTAGGGTTCCCACACAAACAAATTCTAAACACCCACTCCGTCACATTTCAAACTGTGGTTGTTTTATATCTCTACATCCAAAAGTGCATTTAAATTTAAACCAAAATTTACATTAAGAGGAAAGGCAATTTTCCCATATTTTATTTGGAGAGAACATTTTATTGCAAAATATTTTATCTTTGAATTCCAATTTAGAATGTTAAAAAAGGTACAGTGCAATTTTTTATCCTGAAGTAGGGAAGAATTGGGAGAGGAATTAAGAGGACAAAGTGCTCATTAGCTGAAAAGCAGATGGTACTCAGCTGGAGTTTTATCAGAACAATTTTGCTTAGCCTTGTCTTTTTACAGGTTTGAAAGGGCAGCCCCAGAAAGACACTTATAAAAAAACCCAAAGATTTCTACTTTTGAGGTCAATTCAGATGGAAGGGGTATTAGTAATTTTTAGGGGTCTGAGTAGGTGGGAGAGATGTTCTACGAGCTGGGGAAATCTCATATTTATCAGACATTAGCCTTAAAGAGACACTGCATCCTTTGACTGCAGAGTCGGGATCAACACTCATTTTATGCCCCTGCACTGTTTGCAAAGGACACATGATTTCACTTCACTTTTATTTAAACAAAGTAATTTATTTCATGTGACTAATTAACTGTGCAAGGAAACAGATAACTTTTCTGTTTAAGAAAGAAAGAAAGAAAGAAAGAAAGAAAGAAAGAAAGAAAGAAAGAAAGAAAGAAAGGAAGGAAAGAAAGAAAGAATTGGAGACCACACACACACACACCAAAAACAAGCTACCTAAAATATGTTTGCTACCTAACCTAGGGGATACAGAATAACTTTTTGGTGGCAAAACACCATCTTTTCCAGTCCCCATGGTTTGAATAAAATCTAGGATGTTTTACACTTGGAAATACATTAATGAATTTTTGGCTTTACTTGTTGTGATTTTTTTAAAATATTGTGATCATTCAGTCTGTTCCTCAATATTCAAGTTGAAACAATATAGTGAAGTTTTATCAAACTAATAAAAGACTTTCATAGGTCAGTTTTTTGTGTTGCGTGATTTTTTTTAATGTTCCTGCCTGCATTCTCACTGCCAGGTAGATGGAGCTGCAATAAACAATAATCAGAATCCACAATCTTTCAATAAAATCACCACATTGTGAATAGAGTCTTAGTAACCTCTGTATTATCATGCATGACTGTGGAAAATGAATGGCAGCTGTGTGAAGTGATCTATAAAGTACATATCATTTTCACTTCTTCAGCTCTATTATTGCAATTGCATTCCCATTTTCTGACATGGATAAAACCATCAAGAAAAGGAAGAACACATCACATACATCTAGTATATAGTGCCATTTTAGAAAAGAATGCTTGCTAGATTAGCTGACTAGCTCCAGTTCTGGTATGTGAATCTCTGTGGATTTAAAGCATCTCATAGATGAGCACTGTGCTGCCCCTCATACTTCAGCTTTACCTGCTGGTAAATGCTTACCTGCATCTGAAATAATGGCCGTTGTCATTGACTACATCTGTCAAAATGCCTGAGATTAATTTTAAAATACTTGTCAGTTGACTGAGAACACTTCTGATTGTGTCTGTAACGTTCACGACTGCACTTCTATCTTCCAAAGTCAGTCATATCATCAGTCATCAGACAAACTCACATTAATAAGGACTATTGCTTGAAGTTGCAGGAAAGATATGACAGATTCAGCAGTCCACAGAAAATAGTTTTCATTCTGGAGATGCTCTGTTTGAGGAGAGGATCAGGAAATAACAATAAAACTGAGACAGGCTGACCCAGGCACTCTTCAGGCTGTACCTCTTTTATAGAAAACTAGCAGGCCCTAAGCCTCCTGAAGTCAGCAAGTCTCTGCTGTCTTCTGCAGAACTTGAATACTACCCAAGGACTTGTCAGTGGTTGAAGCTGTCAATCCAGTAAGTTTTCTGTTGGTCACTCTTCACTCATTTCTATTTAAAAGATTTTAAACTCGTAAGACACTTTAAAAAAATCTTTTAATTCTACAGTAAAACAAAGTACAGACAACAGTAAAATAAAGCAAAAGAGTTAAAACTGAAATACTACGGACAAAGCATATGCTTTCACATTCACATTTGATAAGAATATGCACCTTTTTAATAAAAATGTAAACAAATGCAAACACATTAAGATAATAATGTAAACTAATAAATCATCAAGCATTGTAATAGAGCAGAGTTGCACTATTTTTAGATGGCATTTGGATAAAGGAAATGGTTATATTTGAGGATATCTCTGGGCTACTGATAACTGAAAGGTTTATTCTGCTGAGATTAAAAAAACAGTCATTGAAATACACCTTCTCATATGAAATTTTAAAAAAGAGAAAGGAATTATTAAGCTTAGAAAAAAATGTGAAACTAATTAAAAACTTTTATTTTAAAAAATTTGGCTGGACTTTATGTTGGGAATCTCATGTGCCAAAGTCAGCTACATCTGTGTCCCTTGCTGGGTTTCTTATTTCATTCCGGTTGCAGATACAGTTTCACAGACTTCTGAGACATAGTTTCACTCAGAATCCTACACATCTTTCCTGTGTAGTCCAAAAACATCTCCCATAATTTGGAAGTATTTAAAATTCTACCTCTGTTAGGCATCCCTGAAAAATCTATCATTACGGCTGCATTTACTTCTCACAGAAGCTGAAGAAAGACTGTAGTGTGACCCTCCAATCACTGTCACACAGCACATACTTGGAATTAAAAGTTGTAGCAATGCCAGTTACATAGGAACTTGAACGAGTAGTCAGTTGCTTGGTTAAACTACACAAATTTATACCAGAAAAAAAGGCAACTACATGCATGTTTTTGTACTTGTACCTAGGATCAAGGACAGACTGAAGGATAAGGAAGCAGAATAAGCAGAAGTGCTGCCATGTCACTCAAAGTCCTTCATTTTCATCTCCTCCCAATTAGCTTTATCCAGTCTAGTTCACATTATGGTGGAGATGCTTTTACTTTTGACATCCTTTGTCTCTCAGTTTCACTTATTCTGTTAGATTGTTTGTTACTCAGTTGAACTGGAACAGGCTAAACTCTTCCAAATAGATTATCTCTGAAAGGTAAGTCTTTAAAGAACGCCAACACCAGCAATGCTCACAGAATCATGCTCATTTAGAGATTACTCCACTTGTAGTGATGGTTCTCTCTTTACAGGAAATGCTGGCTCAGGAATGAACTTTCCTAAACTGTGTCCTAAATTGCACAGTGACTCACTCAGAGGGCTGTCTGATTTCACTGACAGACAGCTTTACAGAATACTAGGTTCACTGCCACTTTAGTAAAAACAACAACATCAGCTAATTTTAAGAGCTGTTTGTCAAAGAAATCCCAGAGCAGCCAAAGACAAGAGCACCTCAGTACTGAACTTTATCCTGTTTAGCAACAGCATACAATACATCTTGTATTTCTCTCCCAAGATTTTCGGGTCTCTGCAACAAAATGGCTGGTGTCACTAGGAATTGGCTGTATGGAAACACCAGACTTTCTTCTTAATTCTTCTTTCGATGCTCCAGACAATGGAGATTAAATGGAAGTAGGAGTACAAATTCTTGTTTCAGTTTGTATCCACTATAATTTCTCTGCTTCATCCTCCTCTTTTGATGGAAGTTACTTCTTCACACAATACACACACTTTTTTCCCTTTCATAACCTCAAACCAACCACATCCACAGGGTTTATGATACCACTAAACAGCAACACTACACTATCTCCTTTCCTGTGGGAGCACCTCAAAGGCTGGAATGTCCAACCAGCTGATTTTGAAGTCAAGGTGGCAACTGGCTGGGGATTTCCCATCAAAACCAAATCAAGAAGTAACACTGGGAGCAACCTTCTGCTCTGGTAGCTGGTGGGCCATTTCTATGTATTATTCCTTAAGACGAGTTTTTGCTTTTTTTGTATTTTCAGTGCCACTGCTGGGAGAACCACCTGTAAATGAAGCCTGAGCTACTACATTCACAAGGCCAAAGGGATGTGTTATCTCTTTTCTAATTTTTTAATTCAGCAGGACGACCTAACAGAAAGCAGAAGGGATACTGAACTTAATGAGTGGCTAGGAAGCAGGATTTCAGAGAGGATCACTGGCAAGGACACCTGGTATCGGACTATATGAAACTCTGTTGGCATCTTGAGGAGTCACAGAAATGCTGGTGACTGCCTTCTGGGTGACATAGGCTTTCTTACCTTCAAGCCAGTATGTGACCATGTCTCCTTTCCCCTACGAATGAATATTAGTCATGGGGTTATATCACTATCTGTCATTTATGAAGTCATTTTCTTACTACAACTCAAAACAAGTCTCTAAAGAAGAAATATGTGCCACTTTACACAGAGGAGAAATGAGGCATAAAACCTTTCCTTAAAAGATAATAGCAGTAGTATCAATTAAAAAAATTCTTTGAAGGCCCATCCAAAACTGGGTCCACAAGTATGTTAACTCTCTTGTGGAACTCACATGATGGTTTGTGATGTCTCTGAAGGACCTTTTTTGATTTCAAGCAGCTGTGACAGTGAATGTGCCATGAAGGACTTCCAAGCTTGACTAGGTCCTTCATGTCTGACTTACGAGGCTTGTCCCATGAACAAGTCCATGGAATTGGTTCTGGCTTAAAATCTGAACCTGCTGTCTTTGGGTAAGGGAATTAGTCTAACCAAAGCACTGTGAGATATAGAGGACTAGAGGATATAGGGGACTGCATGGGTTAAAATTGCGGGACTCCAGAGTACTTTCACACTCTCCTCTCTGAAAAGCTGAGTATAAATGTTGCATACACACCTTGACTTGTAAATTCCCACGGCATACTAACACATACTCTCCAATCTGCTCCAACAGCTGGTGTGCACTTGAACTGCACTGTATTTTAAGAGCTGGAAAGAAAGATAAATATCAAAGAAACAATTAGCAAACAATTAGCAAACAATTTATGTATCTAAGACATATCCATCTCCCAAAGTGTGTCAAAAAATTCAAGACTCAGTAATGAACTCCCCATTGGTTTTTTTTTCAAGTCTTTGCTTTCATTCCTTGTTGTATTCAAAATGTTTGCACACAAGCTCCAGTATCCTGGCTTTTTGTGAGAACATCGCAGGACAAATATGGAGCTGTCAAAAAACACTACTTTTCACTTTCTGCATCTAATAGTATTTTTATATTCTTCACAGTTGTCTGTGAAGAATATAAAAAGTAAGAAGTTGTCTGTGCTACTGATAAGCATCCTTTTCATCTGGTGAAGAAAATCATACACAGTTCTACCTCCTAGTCACTAAAGAGCTAGTGTTTTCTTTGCACATTTAGTTTTCAGCAAAGTCTAAACATTAAAGAAGCAGCCATCCTTGCTCTGACTCCAAACCTGTAAATTTAGACAGTTGGAAGAGATGATACTAACATAATTCCACAATTTTTTTAACAATGTGATTTTTCCTTAGTTGAAATTTTATCTTGATGTAAACAATGGAAACCTCACCTGTCTTGCCTTTTACAAATGATGGAGGAAGTACCAAGAAGGAAGACCGGTAGAAGAAATTCTACTTTTGCAGGAAAGCAAAATTTTGCTGAAATTTCAAAAACATTTAGAAAATGATTTTTCCATCTTAACATTCTGTGAAACAGAGCCAATCATTATGCTCCTTTGTTTAAAAAAACATCCCAGATGATAGTGGGATTGGCTAAGATTGTCTGATTTTTCTTATATCAGAAAATGATAGTTCTATACTGTCCACTTCTATTTGTTTAAATTTTTTTAGAGTCTCAGAACACTGCTGATAGATCAGGAGATATATGTTTCAACAAATACAGACACATACCTCAGAAATATTCTTTGCAGTAGATACATTATATTTCAGCTTGTCATCTTGCTTGAGAACAAGACACCAGTACTCAGATTCCAAGTGATAGCATTTTTAATGCACATTGCTATTAATTAATCTATTTTAAAGCAATAATCTTAGGGTTAAAAATTGATAATGTGATTTGAGGTTCTCAATATGTGGCGAGAGAAAGAGAGAGAGAAAATAAAGGCTTGAAAGATAAATGCTCTGTCTTTATTTCTAAGTCTATAATGTTGATGCACCATCTGAGAAAGAGACTGGCATACAGAAAAAAAGATAATCTGTGAAGGATGGAAGCAGATTTTGAAGGTATTACTTTTAAAAGAGTTCAGATAAGATGACACAAGGAGCATGAAAGGAGTTACCTGGGAGACTGACAGAAAGAAAATGAAGTTTTATGTGTTCCTTCCAGGTTAGAATTTGCTTTGAAAAAATAAAAATGATGAGAAGGAATGGATGCTAGTGATTCTCAAATTGTTTCAAAACTTTCAAATCCATCATTTAGGACCTTTCCCCTGCCTTTCTGCTTTGTTTTTAGTGGATCATGATAGATGTTGAAAGCATCAGCTTATACCATGAAATTAAACTTGAAGAATCTTGTATGTGCCTAGTTCATTTACAATGCATTGCAATGTGAGCCATAAAACTACTCAGCTGTGTTTAATGAATGAAAAGAAACAAGACATCGGGTTACTGCGACATTGAATCACTCTTTTTTTTTCCTTTCATTTCCTGTAGATCAGCTACAGTATTTCACAATTTGAGGTTCAAATATTTATATTGGCTAAAGACAAAGCTTACTAAGTAAACTTGGAGCTCTGTTACCTCTTAGGAAGAAGTGGTGAGAATACCTCCAAAAAATTTCTGTTTAAACTCTTTTCTAGAGGATATACATAATCTTCTATACTGGTCAAACACAGACACAGCTCCCATGGTGGCCTACTGTTTCTTGTATTCTCCATTAGGGAAAGTTATCAGCAATAAAAGAGGAATATTGAAAATATTTTTACCATAAATCCAGCTGGGTGCCAGGAACAAATAGAAGCAGTAAGCACAACCACTTGCCTCTCATTTTGTTTTATTCCTACCTTTTTTTTTACTGTAGAGAACTTCAAATCCACAAAAATCCCTTTCTGAGACTTTAAAAATAAGGGGATCTGGTTACAAAAACAGTGTAGAGAATATCACTCAAATAATTTGTCCCTAGGTAGATGGGACCCAGAAATCAAGAACCTCTTTACAGGATTCAGAATCATTTGAATAGGTCAGGACTAAAAACTCAGCCTAAGATTTTTTAAGAACTAATTCAGGGCTTATTAAAACCCCACCTGCAGTTTGTTCCATATTACCTTCACTGGTAGATTCCATCCTGGAAGCTGTGTTCACAGTATCCCCAAATAAGCAGTATCGTGGCATTTTGGTTCCAACAACTCCAGCTACAACTTCCCCTGTTAAAAAATAGAAAAAAGGACATTTTGTGTTTACAAATCACATAATCAGTCATACAGCCTTATGACTGGCTTCCTATACTACTTTAAATCTAATTTGTTAACCAGATAAAGTTTGAGTGTCAGTGTCATCTTTACACAGGTTACAAATCTGTCTTACAAGTGATTTAAAACACAGAAGGTATGATTTCTTGGTAAGACAATGTATGCTGATTAGTTGGCAGATGCTGGGCTGCACAGGACATGTCCCACTCTGTCTGTCAAGAAGGAATTGAAATCATACATCAGATAAAATCAGGGAGCTAGGACTCTGAGAGTAAAGGCTAGATCAGAGTGTCAAGAAATAACTCACTGTTTTGAGAAGAGAACAGAGAGAAGGAAAAGTGACAAATACAGAATTGTTTTTCTAACTCACATCAGCAAAGACACAGGGGTTGTGGGATGTTTCCAATGTTGTGTTCAAAACTGAGGTACCAATATTCCATGTATCCAATAAATTATTCTGTTGGGATGACCTCTATGTTGTGTTCCAATGAATACCAAAAAATTTACTTTATTTTTAATGGAGAGGAAATGGCCACTAGAGAGATGCATTTTTAAGGCCAGTGGAAGACTCTTTTGCAGATTTCTCAACATACCTGAATGTATTCCTGCTCTTATCTTTAGGAGGGTACTGGGCTTGTGTGGGATCTTAAAAGTCTTGCAGACATCCAGAAGATCTAAAGCCATGCTTGCGATCTCACCAGCATGAAGGATCCCATTCTCCTTGGGTACTCCTGACACCACCATATCTTAACACAACAGTGCAACGGTGTTAGCCTTTGGCATTACACATACATTAACTAAAGTACGCTGTCTAAAAAAAAAAAAAATTAAAAGATACAACAAAAGTAAGAAGTCCTATTCCTTCATATCTCAAGGCACAGTTGTGCCTATGGAGCAAAGAAAGCCATAAAAAAATGAAGGCTAGGACAATGGCTCATGTGTGGAATTACCTTAGGTATGAAAAATTTTGTATTTCTTTCTTATTTTTACATAAGATTTATTCTCCCCAATCCTTTCTTTCTTCATCCTCCCCTCCAATGAGAATGCTTTAAGTGGGACAGGCCATGCAAATGGTGCTGTTCAGTACCTTTGGTCATTGGGTAGATATTATAAAAAAAGGCAATGACTCCAGCTAGGCATTGACCTATGCTTCCTGCACTATGCTTTAAAAACTGATGATGGGTTCTCTGGGTCCCAGAGTGCTGAACTAGACAACCATGACTGTGAGAATGATAAACTCCCACTAAACCCTGAATTTATGTGGGATTTGCTGCTCTAGTTTGATCTCTGTAAATCTATGATGGAATTATATCTATGATGGCGCATGATGGAATTCATCCCATCGTGCTGAAAGAACTGGTGAAGTCATTGTAAGATCTCTGAAAATGCTTTTTGAATGGTCAGGGAAATCTGGAGAGGTCCTAGTCTACAGGAAGCTGGAAAATGTTGACCAGACTTTCAAGAATGGCAAGAGGGATGACCCTGCAAACTACAGGCCTGTCACTTTCACTTCAGTACCCAGCAGAAATTTGGAGATTTTTCTAGGAGGTAATGAAAAATACCTGACGCACAACACAGTCATTGGTCACAGCCAGCCCGGCTTCATTAGGGGAAAGTCCTGACTGTCAAATCTGATTTCATTTTATGACAGGATAACCCACCCAGGAGATCAAGGGAAGAAAGATGATGTAATCTTTTTTGATTTCAGTAAAGTTTTGATACTGCTTCTCCCAAGATCCTTCTGGACAAACTGTCCAGCACATGGCTGCATAAACTCATCATGTGATGGGTGAGCAACTGGTTCAGGGGTCAGGCACAAAGGGTCACAGTGAATGGGGTGATATCAGACTGGTGACAAGGCACTAGGGGAGTTTCACAGTGCTCCATCCTCAGCTCTCTGCTCTTCTACATCTTCATAAATGGCTTGGGCACTGGATTGGAAGGGATGGTGAGTGTGCTGATGCTTCCAAATTGCCTCACAAGCAGAAAGGCCCTGCTAAGAGACCTTGAGATACTACAGGACTGGGCAATTACCAACTTAATTTTAAAGAAGGAAAAGTGTTAGATTTTTCTCCTGGGATGAGGCAGCCCTGGATGCACAGACAGACTGGGAAAGGAGAGGCTGGAGAGCAGAAACAAGTGCACGAAAGGGACATGGGGGTCCTGATTGAAGTTGAACATGAGTCAGCAGTGCCCCTGGCAGCCAGGAGGGCCAACCCTCTCCTGGGGTGCATCAGGCACAGCATCACAGCCAGGCAAGGGAGGGGATTGTCCTGCTCTGCTCTGCACTGGGGTGGCCTCACCTCAAGTGCTGGGGGTAGTTTTGGGTGCCACAATACAAAAAAGACATTGAAGTGTAAGAGAGTGTCCAAAGGAGGGCATGAGGATGGTGAAGGGCCTTGAAGGAAGCCATGTGAGGAGTGGCTGGGGTAACTTGGTCTGTTCAGCCTGGAGGAGACTGAGGGGAGACCTCACTGCAGTAACAACTTCCATGTGAGGGGAAGATGAGAGGCAGGCACTGACCTCTTCTCTCTGGTCACCTGTGACAGGACTCAAGGGAATGGCCTGAACCTGTGTTAGAGGAGTTTAGGTTGGATATCAGGAAAAGGTTCTTCACCCAGAGGGTGGTTGGGCATGGGAACAGGGTCCCCAAAGAAGTAGTCGCAGCACCAGCCTGACACAGGTCAAGAAGTTTGGACAACCTTCTCAGGCACATGGTGTAACTCTTGCGGATGGTCCTGTGCAGGGCCAGGAGTTGGACACTATGATCTTTGTGGATCCCTTCCAGCTCAGAATATTCTCTGATTTTTTGATTCTGCTACTGTGTAGGGGCAAGAAACTGATCTTCTAGGGATCTATGGGGTGCATTTGTTCAGGAATTTTATGCTCAAGAATGTGTTCAACAGTTCCACAGAGAAAAAAGAGTGGGCTTTTTTTCCCCACATATCTTATAGGAATTCTGTCTGTTTCATCCAAAAGTCCAGTCAGGTTTCCTTAAGTTTTATGGAACTCAATTTTAATCATACTCTATCCCCAGCAGATTGCCATGGTAGCAAATATAAAGCCATTTTCCTACAAACTCTAAGAGAAGGTGCAGTCAAGCCCCTAAAGTGTATTAGGAGAAAGAAGATTGTTATAGTCTTTGCAAAAAGACAGATAATAAAGCTTAGGGTATGGCATCTATGATCCCATGTAGATGTAATTTTTTTAGTTGTGTTCCTGTGACACAGAAGTTTTCAACTGGGATTAATCTGCTGCCAAGACTTAAAATAAAACCTTACCAGTCATAGGGACCAAATAAGCAGTAGCGGTATTTTACTCAATAATTTTTCCCATTCACAACATTTATCAATCCTACAAATGATTAAAGATATGCAGGAAAATGTTCCTAAAGTTTGTTGGGGCTGTGGTAGGACTCCTCCCCTAATTGTTTTATTCGGTGACAACTTCCCGGTGGCAACAAACTGTCCAAATCTCCTTCAGCTGTTCTTCCTTGTCATCAGACAGTCTCTATCTTGATGCCCCAGGCCCCATCACTGTCCACAGCTCAAGGAACTTACAGGCATCTCCTATTGTCTCCACCTTATAGACATCATAGTTATCTATGATTTCATCAAAAGTGGTATAAAGCTTGTTCAAGAGATCTACCACTTGGTATGGTGTGCTGCTGCTGGACAGCTCAGTGAAGCCAACAATGTCACTGTAAACACACAACAGAAAGAGCATAATCATCCACTGTCCTAATCATTACTGATTAGTAATCTTAAACACAAGTAAAAATTTGTCAATGCAATTACACCAACCTTCTCTTTTCAATAATTCTTTTGCTAAGATTCTTATTGGATAGTTTTGTCTTAATTTATTTAAATTTACAAAAGACTCCTTTCTTTTAAAAGGACAGACTAACCTTTTTGTTTAGAAATGCAGTAAAGCATTTTTACAGGTTGACTTTAATCTGTAAAAGACTAAGCAGTCTTCATTTCTGAGTTATGTATTAATGAAAAAAAGGGAACTAGATATCTGTTCATTCTTCACAAGTGAAGGCATGCCATTCAAATGTTGCTTACTGCACATATAAAAAAAAATAAAACTGCAAATCCATGTGGACTCTAAGGATAGACAAATTTTCCTTACACAGGCTAAATGGTGGATTCTTTACTTAGACCTATCATGTGAAACATACATTCATGCATGTGTAACACATGTAAAGTGATATGATGCTGTTTGTTAGAGCTCCAGAGTAATGCCATTTTATTTAAGCAATTATAATGAAAAGTAGGGAGGTGTGAGAATTTTGAACGACACTCTTTTGCAGAACCACCTGTTACAATAGGTGGCAGTTTAGACAGAAATTCTGTACTCGGTTAGGAGCTTCACCTCCATTTGAGGCCTAGAAGTTTCTTCTGTAGGAGACAGTTCTAGTCCTATCTTTCATTTTTTATTTACCTGAAGAAGATGGTGACACTTGAGTAACTTTGAGCTTGTGCATGTTTTCCCTGCCTGAGATCATCTGCTACTTGTTTCGGTAACATACCTGTTGTAGAAAGTAGAGCACTGTAATCTTTTTACATGGATAAAAGAACACATTAAACATAACATGTTGGTTTAAAGGCACAAAAAATGCTCATGAATCTGAAAATACACTTTGGCATCAAAATCCACTCTGCCATTATGTGAGAATTCACAATAAATCTCACTGATAACACATCCAGATTTTTCACATGACCCATAACTTTTAGGCCCAACAAACCAATATCTGTACATTCCAAGAAACAGTAAGGTTAGATTCTAATGATGTGATCTGGGATTTTACCAACTCTTTCTTTGTCAGCTCTTTCGTAATGCTTTCTACCCATGTTACGTTTGTTTACTAACTCTTCTTTTTTTTTTTTTTAAATCATCTTTGTTCCCCCTATCTTGCACTTTCACACCCCTTTGTTTTTTCCTCTCTTATACGCTATTCCCATCTCTTTATTGTCTTTTGTTCTTACAGAATCCTGGAACACTGCCATCAAAAGTAACCAACTACAGCTCCACAACATTTATAACTATGTGAAAGGCCTGCCACACCAATGCAAAGTCAGGGCATTATGAATTTTGGGCCATAGTTCTCAGATGAGTGTACTGATTTCTAGGAGGGAAATACAGAAAGTGGCTAAATATCTTCCCAGCTTTGCAAGAAACAAATACATTCATTCTTTGCTAGCTAAATGTTACCTATTAAATAATCACCTATCAAAGGGTTCTTGTTTGTAGTTAGACAGCTGAAATAAAATTATTTTTGAGAAGAATATCCAGTATTTTTTTCTTTATAACTTACTATACAACAGACGATCAGTCTTCTGTTTTTCATGCATTAAATCCTGGGTTCTCTCAGAAACCAGTATCTCCAGATGTTTGTTATATTTCTCCATCTAAATAACAGAGAATTTTCTAAAATTTTTCAAAAATTCATCTTTTTACTGAAACAGATGGCTGGCTAGTTGGATAGGATTTAAGTATTTGAATGATTACACTTTGAAAATATTCAGAGATAAAAAAGGGCACAGGTCTAAGAAACTTGACACTTTTTTACGAAACCCAAAGATCAGATTTGTCCTTAAGTACATTTATGAATCTAGACTTGAGGTTGTTGCTTACACACAAGACAGAAAAAGGTAATTTCAGGCTTTTCAAATTTCATGCAGACTTTAGGGGCCAAATCCTATGCAGAGAGCAACCTACAGACAAAATCTTAACAAAACAAAAGGTATCTAAGACTCAATCTTTTATCAAAAATTCACAATGACCTTTCATAAAATATCTTGCTGTGCTAGTCTATGCTTCGCTTTTTGCATCCCTCCCCTGTGTGAGGCAGTAGTCTGTGGAGGCAGGAATCTTCTTTCTCTGCTGATGGGCTTGAGATACTCTGCTCAAAATGATTTATAAACGTGCTATTTGTAACATGCAGGGATTCTATATCCCTGCTATATAAGACCACTGAGCCACAGGAAAGGGGAAATATAGTTTGCAAATAACATTTGACAGACAAAAAAAAAAATGCTCAGCCAAAAGGAAGTCGAGAAGTTAAAAAACTGAATGCAAAGGAAAGCTGAGTTTCAAGCAGAAGTGCATCTACAGTCGACCCAACAGAACTGAAGAAATAACTCTGGATTTTTTTCACCAAACAAGGGGTTTTAAGATTTAAAAAAAAAAAAAACAACCCTGAAGGACAGAGGTGAAAGTTATTGAAAGTGAGCAGATTGGATTGGATTGAAGTGCTAAATTTACCAGAGTCATCATCATGTCAACAGGGCTAACAGGATTCATCTTGTACAACATTTTCTTGACTTGTTCAAATGTAGGCCTTTGGGATGGATTATTTTTTCTGCACCTTTCGATTAACTGCAGAAGGAAAGAGAGTGAAAAAATCGAATAGCCTTTTATTATTCCAAGCATAAGCAGTGTTTTACGTTAAAACTTCTGTTTTCTTGATGCCAACTGGCTGTGTGAAGCTCTATCTGCAGCTGGTGAAAAGTGTCAGAGCTACACTGAAGCCTCTGGAGTTCTACAGGTTTTTGCTGAATGAAGGATATTAGTTAATGAAAATGCTGCTGTGGGAAATTATGAGTAAGATATATACGTTCCTTCTGCTGAACACAGCCTAAGCTCTTGTGTTGTGCTGTAAGAGAGTGTTATGCTGGAGTGTTGCAGTCACACACTGTTTTCAGAGGACTTGCCTGTACACAAATTTCACGAAAGATTAAGAGCTGAAGAGCCCCTTAAGAATGTTAACTTCTGATTAAAAACCAGTGCTGCTGAGGAGTTTTTTTTTACATTTATGTTGCTACAAAAACGAGCAAAGGGGAATTATATAGCACTTAAACTGAAAAGAGGATGTCCCCATCTTGTTCTGATTTAATAAAACTGGGAGGGGGTGTACTTTATTGAGGCTACTGAAGAGAATAATATGTTGCATAAGAAATAAACCAAACTTGTAATTTGCTTGAGACAGTCTTCATTATGTGAAAGCCCTCTGTCAGTAAGCTAGATATTACTAGCATGAAATATGTATGGAATTCAACACTTTATAATAAAATGAAATCGCACAAAAATCAATGATTGAAGATTAAAACCATAATCCATTACACTGGCAACTGGAGGGGACAACTGAGTCTTTCATTGTCACAATAACAGGTTTTTTATTAAGGATATTAAATTTTATCATTTTACCTTGTTTGAGGTGCACTTCTTGATTTCTGAGTAATTTATATTATATTTATCAATATTTATATTTATCAAGGTAATATTGCCATAAAAATTCTATGACGTGTTGTAAATTCACTTCCAATAAATGATTTTTGTACACAGTATTGTATTTTACTCACCTCTACATAATCTGTGGGACATGGGCAAGAATTCTCAGCCTTTCCTGAAATTAATTCTGCCAAAGGTGGGCAACATGAATATTCAGCTGAAGGCACATCATCTTTCTACAGAAAAGGGGATTAAACAATGTTGAAACCAGTGTTGTAGTTCTCATGCCAGCCACTGAGAATATATTACTATTATCATCACCACTTTTATAACATCTTCCCTAACAGTTCAAAGTCAGCTTTTTTTACATAAGAGCACAAGGGAAAAGAAAGGAAAAAAAATGTAACCCAGTCTAAAAAGGGTCACCTTGAGTTAAAAGCTTTTTCATGGCTGACAGGCTTTAATCTCAGTGTTCATACGGCATAAACAACTTTTGAAACAACTGAATATCTGGCAAGATATTGGGAAGCTTTTAAGAAGCCACAAGGATTATATTAGTCTATTATCACAAACTGTCAGAACTGGAAAAATAGTAGTTTCAAGTTTTCATTGTTACAAATCTTGTTAAGCAAATTATTTCAGAGAGAACAGAGTTACACATCCAGACCATCTGTTTTCAATTGCAAGGTGCATTCTTGCTGTGTTTGCCATTTAGCAGTGATCAAAAGACACATGCAAAACAGAAATTTTCCTAATGGAGAGCAGTTAATTTGCTTTCTTAGGTTATTCTTATTACTGCAAGATTCCACTAAAATGGCCTGTAAAATGACAGGAAAAGGAAGAAACAGAAGAAAAAGGAAGATATTAATACATACATTCTCCCTGCATCCACCTAGCCATTAAGCCTCCCAAAACTAATTGAAAGGCAGTTTTGGAGATACATTATTTTTATTGTATGATCTTCTTCAAAACTCAGAAAGGGAAAACCCGTAGATCTATGAGGAAACCCTGATTAAATGTTCAATGGTAACTGAACTGGCCATAAAATCATGAGAATTCATAAAATCATGAGGAAAATGCATGCTCAAAAAGTAACTCAAAGGTGCAGTAACTCAAAGTTTGGCTTGTGTCTCCAGCAGAAACAGAATCAAACTTGTCATGCAAATTCTACAGGTAGTTCATCATTACTCACTGCCAGAGGGTCACTTCTTGTGGCAATTTCTAGTAAAATGATGGCATAACTGCAAAATAAAAATGAAGAAAAATCTTAATGCAATAACAGTTAACTGAGTCAGTGATTCCTTCATTTCATGATCTCTTATTCTTCCCCATTCTATGACTGAAATCTCGGTATCTCAAAAGGAAGGAGGGCAATGGCGCTGCTACTTGTTTCTCCTTTGTGTTTTCAGAGATCTATGATGGAATTTTTCATAGCATTTCCCTCTCATCATTATAGGTCCCAGAGATGTTTGAGTTTGATGGACAGCAAAGCAATTTTCTCTGTAAGAATGGAATCCAGAGGTGATATGTGCAGGTTTATGTACATGATTCCTACCAGTTAAACACAGAGGTCTGATTTTTGCTCCAGTCAAGGGGCAGGAGCAGGTTCATCAGAATCACCAGTAGGAGGAATAGCTTTTTTTCAGCCACTGAAAACATCACTGTCCTAGAAAGTCTCCATAAAGTCTGTGATGACACATTGTGCCCAGAGGAGATATTTTATAGTAGGCATTTCTGCTTGTTCCTTTGGAATTATATTTTCATGGTCATTATCTTCCTCAGTTGAACTAAGGTCAAATACATTCACCAAGGATGAAGAAAGGAAAAAGACAGCAAAAACAGAGAATTTAGTCCTTTTTCTGAACTCATTGAAGATCTTTCAGAACAGTGATCTCTCCAACAGGCTGGATGAAGTTGCCTCTTAATATAATGAAACTGCATAACAATTTACTCCTGCATCCCTCTCAGTTCGGCAACACTCACTTTTATGGAGAATATTGGTTTTCAATCTGTTGTGTTGCTAATGGCTGCACTGTTCTGTGAGACATTCTGCTGGTAACAGGATATGTTTATCTATCTTTCAGCCCACTTGCGGACCACCAGTGGAAAATAAAATAATGCATATAAAATATTATGAATAATTTAGAAATTAATCTGATGAGATTTTTATATTAATTTTGTGGTGATTTGGTAGGAGAAGGCAAAGTCAATCCTGGTGAGGCAGCAAAGCTGAAACAGATTTTCAAGGATAACAATTAGATGATAGTAAGTCTGACAAAGCAGTATCGATTTGATTCATCTTTAGCCGCACTGCCCAATAAAATTCACTATCCATTGTGGATAGTGAAATTCATGTGACGATTGCAAATCAAGAAGAACCAATCCAGGAGAAACTGTGACTGGAAACAGCCTCTTCAGCTCAAAACAGGAGCTACGTTCATGCTCCCATTTTCATTTCCATTTTAGCTTCCCCATCTGACCAACACTTTCCCTAGAGAACTTTAAAAGCAAGTGATTCATTTGTAAGAGCACACTAAATTCCAAGGCCCATTCCTGCAGTTTGTACTAATTTTTTATTTGGGCCTCACCTTCAGGAATATTAATGGAATTTTTTGCAGAGGTAAAAACTGAGGATTTCAAGACTGGATCAATGCTGCCAATGATCCAGTGAGGCCAAACACATGTATCTGGGAAGGCTTACCTTCTGCTCACATCATCGAACACAAAATTTGTTAAAGTGCATATTCTAAAGAACAGCCCAGATAAGGAGACAACCCTTTCAATGGTACAAGGTATTTCTCTATCTTCCCTGTCTGCATGTTGCTCTTCTCCCTTTCTGGTGTTTTTTTCTCACTGCTTTTACCTTTTTTTAACCAAGAAAATAATAACTGCAGTGCCACAAAAGAAGATGAGGATTTTGCAGACGTGTGGGTGCGACAGCAATATAAATACAGGAAACATTCACTGAATCTGCCAAAAATTCATTGTAGACATATGTGATATGAGCAAATCAGATCTTAGGACTATTTAAAGGGGAACCCTTGGTAAAAAATGCCTTCAGGAAGCATAGTCGCTTGCAAAGTCAAATAATGATATCTATCCAGAACAGGAGCAAAATGAGAACAACAAACCAAGGAAACATTTTCTGAGATGCATCTTGCCTTCATGGAAATGGTAAACTGCAATGTATAAGACAATCCTAAAATTATTGTTTAGTTGGAGCACAGTTCTTTCAAAGACTACTTCATGTTGAAAAAGTACAGACCAACACAGGACAAATGACAGTAGCCAGAAATACTAACACAATCCCAAACTGCCTTAGCTGAGCTATTTTGGAGCAAATTCTAAGGACATACTGAAGTTTATGGGCAGAAATACTACTAAGACTTCAAGTTCTTGCTCAGTTAATCTGATAGAATAAATAAAAAATTAAAAAATTAATGATATTCAAGTACATTTTATATCCAGGCATTTGTTTACAATCACGTAAACAAATTGAAAAGTGCTTGGATAGAAGCAATCCACCACTGGCAGGGAAAGCCACTGGAAAGCAATCTTCTATAAAGGCTTTCAAAAGGAAAGGAATGGAGCTATTTGCTAATGCGTCCATTTTTCCCCCTTCTCTTTATTTTTCCTCTGTAAACGAAATATTGTCACCATGTATATGCCCCAGAATAATTGTATTGACATTCAATTATAGAATTACAGGATGCATATGTGCATTATGAAATTCTAGAACATTGATGCTATTAACTTTTAAAGTATTGCCATTGGAGAAAATAATCTACTTTTCATAAGAAACAACAACAGAAAAAAAGGATAATTAGTTAATAGAAGATCTTTATGCCTTTTTATCTTACCAGTCAAGTGTCTCCTTATAAATCATGAGGCAAACTCTGCTTTTAAATTATGTCAGTGAATTCAATATTTGGTTATCTACTTTGAAAGAGAAGATCATGTGATATCTATACTGTTCTCTATTCCAGGACCAATCCTTTGAAAAATACAATCAAACACGTACCTGGAGTGACAATAAAATAACACCAAGCCTAACTGTCATTAAAGAATACTCAACATTACTGAAAGCCAGATCAGGAAAACTTAGCTACCTGTAGACATCTGACATAGAATTGGGTTCAACATCTGAAAGAGTACATATTTCAGGAGCGGTGTATATCTGTATCAAATGCTGCTGGGATGAACTTGATCCATCAAGAGAATCTTCTTTTCTGAATGACTGCAAGCCATAATCTAAAATGGAAGAAAACAGGAAGCAAACTATGCAGTGGATACTTCCCTAAAACATGTGCAGTAGTAGATGGTAACACAGCTAGTCTAAAGAAATTAATTTTCCCCATTCTAAATACACATCTTAGTCTCAAAATAGTGGGGTTTGGGTGGTCTTTTCCCCCTAAACTATTGCAAATGTAGCATCTGGAAAACCAAATATTTGGGCAAGACTGGCTGACAGCAGAGAAACTGAACTACGTGACCCATTGCAATCAGAATTATTTTATGATTTTATCAGATTATTTTCAGATAATAGTCTCACCTCAGTGCAAAAGTTAGCATGTAAATACAGGTTTCTGTTCCACTTTATCCCTTGGTCCTTATCTCTGATGGCAGGTTGCTCAAGTAATTACTAGTTGGGCAGACTAACAACTGAAAATCAGATGGTGGGTGTTACTTGAACACCACTAGCATCAGAACAAAGGCAGCATAGATGTGAAACATCTTTCCATCTATATTTCTAGCCTAATATAGAAGGAATTCTTAGCATATGACTCAGAATCAGGAAGAAGGAGAGAAAAAAAAAACCTGACTTGTTTTCTTTCTTATGTAAAAAGTACTCTTCTTGTATGAGTGTATGTGAAGGCTGGATGCAGACATCTGGTTTTATTTGAAGTGACCTCTAATTAAGGTGTTCCTAGGGACTGAATCTTTATGTGGAGGCAATTTTTAGAATAGCTACCACATTTGTTATTTTTGAGGTTTGTTTGACATTACTGCATCCAGAAGAACCATGAAGATTTTAAAACACTAAAGTTTGACACAGAAGAGAATCAAAACAGAAGCTGCTGAATGATTTCACAGGTATCCTACTTAATTGAGAGGAGCTGTGCTAAGGTGATGCATTTGATGTAATCCAACTATGTCTAATTTTTATGTTTTTCTCCAGAACAGGCTCCAAGCAGAGTAGGCAGTTCTGAAGGCAGAAGGATACTGAAGGAGTTGGAGAAGCAAGTTTGTCCCTGTGTAGGAACCTTAGTCATAGGATGTACCACTGAAATACAAATCTGCTGCTACTGCTTTTAGGATGGCGATGGGTTAGAAAGTATGATCACTACTCTAGGCAAAAAGTAGAAAGATTATCATTGCCCTAATTCCCTTTGGCAGCTGCAAACTAACCTAGACTCACCAGTAGCTTTCCTGTTCCCACAGGCTGTCTTCCTGTACCAAGAGTAGACCTGACCTGCAGCTCCATCTCTGGGAGAATACTATTCAATGCTGTGAACAAGACTTAAAATCTCTGAGTTAAGTCTTCTTTTCCCCATTAAACTACCTTGCACTTACCAATCAGTCGACATTACTGTATCTCTTTACACCACTGTCCATGCCTCGGGTTTCTCTCTCAATCAAAACAGAGAATGAGGCAGAGTTTCTGCTCAGATGTTGATAGACTGAATCATTTGTGGGATCTGAAATGTGTATCTGTGGCACATACTAAATGACTTGATATCGCAACATGAAACTTGCTTCAGCACAAGGCACTGCTAGTGAAGTCTGGTGCAGTCAGCAATTCCACATGAAATGTCAACATGAAAGCACTTGGGAAGAGTGTTGTGTGTTAAATCTATAATTAGGGGGTTAGTTGGACAGTTTTTTCTAGCCTTCTCTTTACCTGCAATTTTACAAACCCACCGGTCATCTATCACACAGTTATTAGACTTCAACCGTCCGTGATACATTTTGTGGTGGTGGAGATAGGCCATTCCTTGAGCAATATCAGTTGCAAAAGAAAACCTGAAAGTCAAAAATCAGTGAGCTAGTATTTCCACTTTCACTCAAAAATGGCTCCAAAGCCTGCTGAAGTTTTCAGAAACAATAGCTTTCAATTTGTGTCCCCATGCTCATTTTTCTAAAACACTTAAGGTGACTGTTCAAAAACCTGTATCTCCCTGAGCTCACAGACCAAGACAGTAAAGTTTCTTCTAGAAATTGTTAGTACTTTTGTATCCTTGAGAGTGCTTTCACATGTTTACCAGTGAAACAATTTTATTATCTTCCTCACTTTATTTGGAAGGTTTCCTTCCTGAAAACCATTTTTCATTGCTGAAGGCAAGCATACACCAGAAGCAGAAAGGACGTGTCAAGAAGATCAATCTCAAAAAACAATGTCACTGTCTTTGTGAAAGTTTCACTGACAACACGAGCTCATTTCCTGTCTTGGTAAGAATAATAAAACCACTTGCAGGTATGCTGACCATTTCACCAATATGTCTTCACAAAGATGTAGTAGGTTTTAGTTAAATAGGGATACCTAATACATTTGGGAACAAAATAAAGTTATATAGGAAAAACTAATTTAAAATAATTTTGCAGCATAACTAGAGAAAGAGTTGAAAAATCATTGGCTTAGCATTGCAAGAACTAAACACATGATTTCTCAAAACACCCAAAAGACAAGCTGGTCTGGATATTCAAATTTCCTTCCTTCCTTCCTTCCTTCCTTCCTTCCTTCCTTCCTTCCTTCCTTCCTTCCTTCCTTCCTTCCTGCCTTCCTGCCTTCCTGCCTTCCTGCCTTCCTGCCTTCCTGCCTTCCTGCCTTCCTTCCTGCCTTCCTCCCTCCCTCCCTCCCTCCCTCCCTCCCTCCCTCCCTCCCTCCCTCCCTCTGTATCACACCACAGTCCTGTCTAGACAAGAACTTTAGCTAAAATTAACATCTTGTCCTAAACAGCATATAGCACAGTCTATGCAATCCAGCTTTTCAAAAGCTGGACTTTTTTACCTGAAACCCCAGTTCAGAGGAATATCTTCATTGAGGAGCACATCACTCAGGCTGCCTTTGGGGCAGTACTCTGTGACAATAGCAACATTTGGAACTTCTATACAACCTCCAATGAATTTGCAGAGATTAGGATGGTCAAGTTCCCTGTGAAAATCAACAAAAATCACAGCACAGCAGTAATTTTTACAAATGTCCCTCTTGGTTTTGTATCGCAACTCGAAAACAAAGTGCCTTGTCTCCTGATGTAGAGAAAAAGTAAAACTGACATCAGAAAATTTTGATCTTAGCTCTCTTTCAAGCAAAGTTTGAAAGAAAGAGGAATATGAATTTACAGTCACATTTGGAAAAATTTTAAGCCCTAAAAATTAGTGTAAAAATGGAACAACATACAGTTCTTAGATTTCACTTCTTACCTCACTTGCTTTACTTCTTTACGTATGGTTTTAGACAGCGTGAATGCCTTCCTCATTATTTTCTTTATGGCCACTGTTCTGCCATCACTGAAACAGAATGAAATGCTGTTTATAGTTGTAGGGCAACTTCAGGAGCCAGCAATACTACAAAAATGGGCTGCATATATTTTGTAATGGGGAACAGCTTCAAATCTCTAGAAATGAGGCAGATAATTTAAGCATGTCCATATGTGGTTGTAAATCTGAATCTAAGACAAGGGACTGGACCCTGTTTCTTTTGATGGAGGAAGTATTAGTGATTATATTCAATCAATCTTTATCTATGGACAACATTTCAAATGGGAGTTTTAGAGTAATTTTGGACAGTTTGATGACGGAGTAGCAGCAAAGGAAATGTCAGAGCTAGAGAAACACATACAGCCACCTCCTAGCTATCCATTACTTCTGGCTATTGTTCTGCAGATCCTTTACTGACATTTAACATACTTTTGTTCTCATGGGGTTGAGCATTCTCAGCAAAGAAGCAGCTGAGCTTGATAGAGAGCAAAGCAATTTTCCTTTTTAGACTAAAGGAATTCAGTGGAGATACCTGCAGGAATTTTAGTGATGGCCACCACATAAAGAGTAAGTGGTGTCTAGTATAGCAGTTGTAGATGTTTCACCAATGAGACTGAATGCCTCATTCTTACATTTTTCACCCTTGATTAACATTTTTTACTTGGAGTCATCTGAGGAAGGTGATGATGATGAAAATGTCACCATTCAGAAAGAACCAGCAAAAAAGATCAGTGCTGAACATAGTATTTCATCAATGAATTTGCTGTGATTTTCCACAATCTGAGCTGAAGGCAATTTCTCCCCTAGCCAACGATCCCAAGTAAGCTTCTTTATCCTGCAAAGCACAGATCCTTCCCTGTATATTCAAATGACCTGCTTCCAGCTTTGCACATGTCCTGCTCCTACCCCTTAATTTATCACTTCTATGGGAAAAATTGCTTTTTGGGTGGCAGGATATATCTATAACCTTTGTCCTTATAGTTACATGATATGCACCTTTATAATTTGATTCAGAAGTGAAATGTTCTGTATCTTGAGTCATGTCAGCTAGTTAAAGGACAAGATTTCTAAAGTGCTACTGTAGAGGATGCCCTTCTTTAGAGCAAACAACCTAGTTTGCCTGCATTTCAGAAAAGAGGGGTTAATAAGTCACAGTTTCAGATACATTTTAACAGCAAGGACCATTCATTAACAGATGCAGGACATCTTATGTACCAACAAACAACCTTTAAACAAGACTCTAAGAGAAACGGAGAAATGAAAACCAAACCAGAAGCCTGGCATGTAAAATACTCCACAGCCAATATGCAGTACAGAAGTCAGATGATGATCTTAAGTTACCAGATTTGGCCAAACAAGACAAATTCAAGCTTTTTCTCTGCCTATCAACGTAAAGTGGAAAGAACCAGAAATTAAGGTGAAACTAATATGGTAGATACTGCAGTAAATGAGTAACACATTGACCTACTATCTCCCAGTCTGGGTGAAGTGTTTCCTGCTGGACATGTTGGCAGCTTCTGTGCAGGAACTCAGAGCAGTAACACAGCTGACATTGGAGTCACTGGGTGCTGGGAGAGCACTCATCATGCTCGATGTTGCTGTCCGTATAACACCATCTAAATGGGATGTGGGATGAGAAAAGGCACACAAAGGTTCCTATTTATGCACAGGTGGAGATACCAGAGGCAAACAAATATAGGAGAATTCTCAAAATCTTTGCATCTCATCTGCTCTTGTTAATACTTAAAGAGAGAAAGCCATTGCTTGGAATTTGACTGCTGCATAAAAAGTCAAAAAGTTTCAAAGATGATTCATTGCCAGAGATTCATTACTTCTCACTAATCCTCAGGATTTTATGCAATTTTAATTTCTCTGCTCTTGAGATTGTTAGCCCTTGCTGCTACATAGAAGCTAACGACAGAGGGAAGGAGAGTAAACCCTGTGCCATACTTTAACAAGTCTATTTGGAGCTCCTAGAAGACTGTAATGCACAGGAATGTGGGAAGTGATTCTGACACCAGAGAGAAGAGCAACAATAAAGTAAGAGGAAAAAAGTCCCAGTGATTTTCAATGTACATTTTTTATGTCTGTTTACCAGCACACAGTAAAAAAATGGATTTCAAAATAAATTTAATGAACTACATATCATGTCATAATCTCCAATTAAAATCCAGTTTTAGCCCATTAGTCTCAGAATTGGTAAGACCTCTCAACTGTCCCTGGTAGAAATATCATGCTGAGGAAGTTCAACATCTCACCTTGAATCAGGACTGCCATGTTCCCACACCATAGTATCACCCATATGCAGTTCAAAATTGCATTGACATTTGAAGCTTTCTACAGCATTCCATGCCAAAATACACTACAGATCCCTGAGATAGTCTGAGAATAAGACTGCATATATATCTCTATATATGGTGCAATACACCTAAAAAAGAAGTTATCTTAAAAAAAAATAAGGCTAGTTTTTCATACTAAGTGCCACATACCCTGGGTACTGCTGATGTGTTTTCATTTTGATATCTGTGCATTTCAGGCTGCTGTGGGTAGCTCTGAACAACTCTATCCAGAGAAGACATACTGCCTGTGACCTCATAATGTAATCAGTCCTCATTAAGTTGTTAATCATCACTCTTAGAGCAATACTCTTAAACAGTAATGCTGCTTTTCAGACTTTTTTCCAGGAAAGGTACATCTTTCATCTTGGACTTTTTAAAATAATTTTCATCTGTTATTTTTTGATCATGCTTCTTATTTCCCTCAGTCTCTTTCTATTGCTTTCCTTCACATGTGATGCTTATGGCATTTTCTAATTTACTATAAGCTAAAATTTTGCTCATGTTACTTTTTGCTGTATTGAAAAACACTTTTCTCCATTTCTGTTGCACAAATCTGGATTGAAATTGATTTTGGTTCCTGTAATCAAACTAATTTCTAAGTCAAAATCTCTTATTTACAGAAACAAGAATATATTATGAAAAGTATACAGAAATTAATGTTCAAGTCTAAGGCTGAAAGCGTCTCTATTATATATTATCACAAGAACATCTTGACACTGGCAACCCAACAGAACACAGACAAAGCAGACATCTGCCAAGCAATTTCTCCCAGAGACAGAAAATGAGCATGTGTACAATCAGCACAGCAGACTTCCATAGATTTACTCTTTCTGAGGATCTAGGTATCATTTTCCTTCTGAATGCTAAATCAAGGAACAACAAAGTAAATAATCTGTATGTATCTTAAGTACAGCACAATAAAGTAGATAATAACACCTGAATATATTCTTAACTTGTTTTATTAGAATAAATTAAATCATATTTTATAACCAGAAGATGAAATAGAAAAAAAACCACCTGCAAACCTCTGGCCAAAATTAATTACTTTTTGTAGCAAGTCTGCCACAGACAGCATACACTAAGAGAAATAAAGATAGTACTATGTCCCTCAATACATTTGCACAATTACAGGGCAACTTCATACAGAAAAATATATCCACTGAAGCAACTGTAATTTGTTTCGTCCAATTCCAGAGCTTTTCTGTTTATTTTGGGTAGGTTTATCTTTTTCAATTAAAAATCAACATAAATAAAAAGAAACTATTTAAAATAACTTAGTCATCTAAAGGTTTGACAAAAATTATTACTATTAACAAAAACAGGAGTGAGCAGCTCACAGAGGTTGAAATATTGGATATATCTTTCAAAAACGACTTCACTTTTTGCAAGTGAACAAAAATAAGAACAATATAATCGAGATTATTTCTCAAAATTAATAAGGAAACTGATCACAATATCAAAATTACAAGTTACTAACCTTGTTTGATGCAGGCGAAGTCTATTATCCAGCTTTCATCCCAAAGCATCTTTTGTTTCTGGTATTGAAACCACTACAAAAGTAAAAAAAAAAAAAATCACCCCTAATGTAGTCCTCCTGTCTTTGAATGAATTGAATCAGAGATTATTTTTATAAAATATGAAAATTTAAAAGTATCCAAATTAAATCTAAAGTGTCAACATCTAGCATATGTCTTACAGTAACATTAGAACCAAAAGTATTAATAACAGGCTTAGAAGTAAACAGTATCTAATTAAAAACTACACATTATATTCCAGAACTAATTCCATGTCATATTCTGTATTGTCTACAAATTCCCCATTATTGTCAACATTTATGCATTTACATTTCAGCCTGGACATCAGATGAGGGGTTTACAGCATCTCATCTCATGGAAGTGCCCAGTGTTGTTTAAGTACATGACAAGAACACACTTCCTCCCAATCCCGAGATAAGGAACAATGTATCTTATATCTTGGAATAAAATTTTTTAGCCCATGACCTACACATTAGGCCATATTGTGACAAATACTCTATCATAAAGAATATTAGGTAGGGATTCCGTGGCTACTTTGTAAAGAAGGCATTGAGCTAATAGCTGATTTTAGGTAGAGCTGACATACAAAGCTAACAGGTAAAAGTGTAAATGCATGCTTTCAAAGGAGCAATAGATTAAATTATGCAGTTGTTAGGACTGCAGTCAATGCCAAAATGGTAAATCAAAGCAGCATTTTACCATCATTATTCCATTTTCTATAGTGCCAAAATTAATATTTGGAATGATGCATTCATTGAAATGCATTCATTGAAACAGGTAACAAAAGCCCAGGAACAGTTTGTGGAAATTGTGTTGATATGTTGGTTGAAATTGTGACAAATACAGAGCTCACTGAATCAAAATTAAGGCATCCCATTTATTTCAAAAAGCTTCTGAGGAAAGAAACCTACATTATATCTTGAAAAGGTGTGACTGTACAAAGACATATTAGCAAGAACTGAATACTAGGCTTGCTTCCTTTGACACTGATATCAAAGGAATCCTTTCCGCTACTCAAAGCATTGAAGAAGGCATTAGTTTCCCAGACAATTCCTTTTACATTACATCAATTCCTGAATTAGATTAAAAAAATGTTTCCTATCTTATTACAGTAAAAACCAATAGAACCTTAAAAACCCATGATGCTGCTATTGAAGAAATTAGCAGGAATATGGCTACAGAAACGAAAGAAGGAAGAAAACCCAAATTACTCCAAAGCTACAGAAAAACAGCAGAAATAACAGAATAATTTTGCTACAAGAACTTTAAATAAAAGTATGCAAGGCCAAGAATCTCCATTGCTCTTTCTAAAATGCCAGTCACCTAAAACTGCCTGACTTCTCATCTGTCCAACAGCATATTTCTATCAGATCATATGGTTTTATTGGACAGTTGCTATAAACTCATTGTCACAACTTGCTTGCGAATTATGAATGCTCAAATAGCTTTCAACAGTGCTTCTGTTCCAAATTTACAAAGTCACACAGTGAGGCACAGAAAGACAATATAATAAATATATATCTTTTATATCTGTATCTATAAAATATAAATATGTATTTTATATATATAAAAATATAACGTGATTCAGCCCTCCCTTAGAACCTCAATTTGTGGGCCATCAGCTTTCTCCTACTCATTCCCTCTCTGTGCAGCTGCCTACCTCAGATGCTCACTGCAACTACAGTATAAGACAGAAAGAGAAAGAATCCCTGAGGGAACAGGAGCTTATAGACTGAGAGGATATATAGGCCAAGGTCTAAACAAATTACCTGTTTTGAACATAGTCAATACAACGACTCTACAACTGCCATATTCACCCACTAAACCTCTGTTAAGAAACTCACAAATGCATTTTTTTCAAGATGCAGACACGTAAGGAATGTAGATTCTCTTTCTCAGAAGCACTCGTAAGTAATAAGTCATAATATCATCCTTTCTTTATACCGACATTTTCACTGAAAGACACCCAAAACTACTTCTCCAATATCGATACACTCCTCTCTCCTCATTCCCTTTTTGTTTTTCCTTCATGAATCTCTTAAAATAATTTATAACCATTATGCAAAATTCATCACTTTGAACTGAACCAAGCTGGTTGTTACACTAAGAAAAAGAACTTATTATAAAAAATCAACCAACCAAAACAGAAGAAAAAAATTATCTTCTCCCCATGATTCTTTTGAGAATATCTCAGCTTGAATGTTTTGCTTTTAAAGTTCTATTTGGACTCTGAGATTTAATGGCCTCTTGTGGAACTAGTCCCTTAATGAATTTACCTTATTTGTTTTTGAAATCTTTTATAATTCTGGCCTCCATAGATTTTTGAAGCCACTAATTTCATGTCAGAGTTTTGTTGTGAGTGAAAAGTACTCTTACTTTGTTGGCATCCCCTAATCCCTATGTTGTGGAAAATCTTTTTTTCCTTTACCATAATCTACCCATTCCCCTATTACATTCCACCTCAGTCTTCTCTCTTTAAGGATGAAAATTCCTAGTATGATGTGACTTTCCTCATAAGGAATTTTTAAAAGTTGTTTCCCTTCTTTCTGCTTTTTTTCCATAGCACACAGGTGCTGGAGGCAGAAGAAAATCTTTCCTTCTACTAAGAGAGAGCTCTACTCTGTCTAATAAAATTATGGAAGAGAAAGGAAATAAATGAGCAAAGAACAGGTACTTACCATGACTGTCAAAATGAAGCCAGTGCAAACTAAACATATTGGTAAGGCAATTGCTATCTTAACATCAACAGAAAGAGGGCATTCCCCACAGTCTGCTGGACAGATAGAACAGCCTTCTTCTTCCTCACAAAAGCCATCTCCACAGACTGATTAGAAAACAAAACACACATGAGAAAATTTTAAGACAGTTTCATCCATTCACAAGATTGCATTCAGATTTAAACATGTCATTCTTGACCTGAGAAATCTCAGAGTCCCAGAAAGAATAAATTTTGAAGAATTCAGAGATACCATCCCAGCAACTTAAAGAACAATCTGAATTTCTGAAGTAATACAGGTTCTCTTTGATCCAGGTAAATGTTAATTACATCTGAGCCTTTAACATGTTTTGTATATAACTCACTTCATCACTATTGTATTTCTCATAATCCATACTTTTTTTTTTTTCCGAAACTCAAAGTTCTTCAAGGCCTGCATTTTCTTCTGCATTCTTTGTATTCAGTCCAGTGCTTGTGATCCCCAGAAGTTAGGCACCCTTCTTCAGAAGCAGCAGAAGACACTGGAGACTGCAGACAGAAATCTTGCAACCGACACTCCAAAAATTTCCTTTACTCCAAGGTCTTATATAAATTATCAGCAAAATTAGATGTAGTTTAAAACAAAAGTATTAAATAACAGAAGTCTTTCTTCCATGTCTTGAATGGTCTTTCAATTTTACCTCTGTGACTAAACTAAAATCATGCTGTATTTCATACTTGAGAAGTGAGCTGAAGGTATTATTCTGTCATTATGTAATATTTTTAAAATAAAAAAAAAAAAATCCGCTGCTCAGTAATAATTCTGTTTCAGCCTCACTAATTCCAGTGTAATACCAAGATAATACCAGAAGTCACTTTTCTGCCTCAGGGGTAGAGCTGCATTTTTAACAATTTCTTCTCTGATATATTGTAAGTTTCCTGGAAAATTCAGCTGCAGTTGTTTTGAAATGAGTAGAAAATTCTGTAGATAAATACTTTCATTCACACTAGAGTTGCTTTGTATTTTTTTTTCTTTTTTTTTTTTTTTCTGTAACATTGGGAAGTATATTCTCACACTTCCAGAAGAGTAGCTAACAAGAGTATTGGGATGACCCTTCTGTTTTAGCCAATAACTTTCTTGAGGTTGTGTGTTTAATTCATTAAACAAGTCCACCTTTAAAATTTTACATCACTAAGAGAATTGCTACAGTTATTTCTGCTTCCCTCCACACAGGTATACTAAAGAAAATAAAGACTGATGCCCTTGTGTCCTGGGTTGAAGTATATTCTATCACCATCTTCATGAACTGTTGAAACCAGGTGAGGCAGTGCTCCCTGCCTCCTCCACTCTGGCTTATCTTCTGTTAATGAGCCCATCAGCACCTTTCCTACACAGCTCACAGACGACCCCCTCCTGGACTACCTCCTGTTAATGGGCCCATCAGGCCTTATCACATGACTCACCATCCCATTGTGAGATGCTCTGCCCAGAGGGAAGAACCAAGCATTCCATCCTGGATATAAGCTGAGACTCTGAACACCAGAGGGGCACTTACCCACTGAATTCCCAGAGGACCCGAGCTACCAGACCTTTCTACAGGATCACTGCTTCAGGAAGACCACCTCATCTGGACTGCTTCCATCACTACGCTCAGGCTGTATTCTGACTCTGTCAGTGGCCTTTTGTATTATTGCATCTGTTTTATTTTACTTTCTTTCCTTTCTTCCTATTAAATTGTGTCTCTGACTTGGAGCCTCTCATTTGTTTTGCTTTCAAACCACTACACCTTGGGAGCAATTTTTAATGTGAACAAGGGAATCAGTATGGATTTCTACCTTTCCAATAGGTTTAAGATTAGTCTGCGTCCCTTCAGAGAAAAAGTGTCTGGATCCTCAGAACACTAGCTGGAGGAATATTCTCACATTCCCATAAACTGCTGAAAAGCTTTATAGCACCTGAAGCTGTTGGTCATAGTATTTGACTTTACTTATTTGACAAGAGTGGCTTTCTACTGTTCTAGATTAATACAACTGTTAGAAGCTCAAACACTTTTTCAGACTTCAGTGATATGTGAAGAAGAGTTTCAGGAAGACATATGTGTATTTTCAAAGATAGGCTGGGGTAGGAATCATTTCTACTCTTGCTAACTATGCATGAATGATAAAATCATTGAGATTTACAGTCAATAAGCAATTACCTTACATTTTCATTTTATATCATACCTACTGCAGGAAGAACTGTGGTTTTTGCTTCCAGAGCAGCTTGGATTTTCCCAACTCTGATGTGTGCGATGAGAGAAGTCACGCCCAAGTGAACTAGAACAACCTGAGAAAAAAGGGAACAAACCAGCAAGCATCAAAACTTCACCTGCATGCAGTAGGCTTTTAAAACAAGAACTGACTGACAGCGATATCCTTCAGAAGAATTTGTGTGTTTTTTTTCAAAATTGGGAGAGACAGCTCTTGTGAGAAAGAATGATCTGATTCCCTTTCTGGTGTGTCTTGCTCTCACCAGGTAGGGCTATGAGCCCTGTGCATTCTGCCATGTATGCTTTCCTGCTATTTCTTTCAGGCGGAAGCACAGTTCAGTTACTAGTGAAATGTATTGTCAGTGTGAACCTCAAAGGGACGGATGATGCTATTAATTTTCCTCACATCCCCATTCCTTCCACTATCTACCTAAGGTGTAAAGGTGATACTTGCAAATCAAGTCAGGTGGGAATTGATGGTACTCAGCTATATGCATAACTTAGATAATAGCATATATATATAAAATGAAGTGGGGAACATATTAATGAACTGCATTAAATCATTAGCAAGAAAGCTATAAAAAGACTGAATCAAGTAAAATCCTATTTGCAATAAATATACTTTACCTTGGCAGTCCAGTTTCTTTGGCTCATTTTGCCAGCAGTAGACAAAGTGTGAGTAAATATCTGACCATCATCTGGGATCCATGGACCACATATTCTTCCTTTAGCCTTTTGTAGACATATTGGTTATATCAGTATACCAGCACACAATTAAAGTCTTAGCTCCTCCTCTTTTACTTTCTCGAAATTACTTATGTTCTCTAACAGAAAATAATGTTATTTCATAACCAAAGCTATAAAAATGCCAAAACACAAGCAACATAGTTCTGTGACAAAAAAAACAGAGAAGCAATTGTTCCTATATTCAGTTAAGATCTCATATATACTGTTCTTTCTTAAAACATGAGCCTCAGTAGCGTACTCAGAATGACTGATCTTATGAAGCTGGTTTACTTTTTTGGATTTGCTGTGCTAGAACCAGAACCAGAATCATATTCCACTTTTAATATTTTTCTCAAGGGGTTTTACTGAAGTGTCGCATCTGATACAGCACAGCTTTTTTTCCTTTTTTCTTTATTGAGAAAGTGAAGCACTGCTTCAGGGCCTGTTTGCAGAGCATTTCTCAATAAAGCTATTAAGATGTAAACCTCCTACAACTGCAAACACAGAGGATTAATTTTGGCTGTCCAAAGATCTTGTAGGTTTTTTTTTACTTGAAAGAATTAAGCCAGTCTCCCAACTCCAGATAATTCTTCATACACTTTCTTCAAAGTACGGTAAATAATAGACCAAGCCATAAGAAATAGAGCACATTAAATAAGATGTTTTAGAACACATGACACTGAAAAAAATCAAAAAACAAATACCCAAACTCCTCTCAAACAATGGAAAAAACTTACTTTGAACATATGTTCAGTCTTCTGCAGTGATATTCATCTGTGTGACAGGCAAATAGCTCAGAGTTCCTTTAAGCAGAAACTCTAACATTTAGAGAATTATGAATAAACCAAATGATGCATGCTTTTGCCATTTCCACACCATAATTTCAAGCAGAACTAATCGTGAAAACAGAAATTATAGCAAGGTCACCACAGCAGTGGGATGTTGAAGTTTTTTACTATGGTATTAGACAAAATTTTGATGTGATGGTTCCAGGAGGGATTCCTCTTTTAAACAAAGTCCTGGTACCAGCTAAGGCTTTCAGGGAATCCTTAATTAAACAAGTCCTTAAGAACAGACTGCCAAGAAGCAAACTAGAGCTGTTGTGGAGTCATTAGACCTTCACACAGAAGGGTATATGAAACAGCTGCAAGATATGTAGGCTAGGCTTCCTATTACACCACCTTTGATCACGAAGAATGTGTCACATTTCCAGAAGGCAGATTAATTAGAAAAACTGGGCAGCTGCATGAAAGTTCTTATGCAGGGTAAGGCCTACCACACAGATAAAAAAAAAATAAAAATAAAGGTGTTCCAAACTGTATGTTTAGAATCAGAACTTAAAGTAGTCATTCAAAGAGAGACAGGCCAAGAAGACAGGCTAAAAACAGAACTTGCCTTCACTCTTCACTGAATGAACGAATTTTGTAATCCTGTATTTGGATTCCTTTTTTTCCTCTGATGCAATTAAGAAAAATCATTCCATCTCAGGACACAGGTATATAGGCCTCAGTTCTACAAGTCACAGCCAATGTTACTCACCCCCCTCAACTCCAGTAACCCAAGCAAGTTATTCATAGTCTCTCTATAAAACAGAGAAACTGGAATACCTTCAACTGACAATTTGCTCTGCTTGTTTTAGAATGCAGTGATCTTTCTTTCTCTGTTGGCTGCACAGTGGTCCAAGTCAGATAAACTCAGACAGATGAAACTGGTCCTACTAATGAGAGATTCTGAATACTGCCTTGCAGCCTCAGCATCCCATGCAAAAAAACTATAAAACTGACAGACAGTGCCACAGTGGTTTTAGTGAACCATAATTTGTGAATATAGAGTGAACTATATAAATTTGGTCTAATTTTAATCACAGAAATACTTCAAAAACTTCAACCTGCTTATTACAATGATGCCTCATCCAGTAGCAAGAACAAAGCACATGATGCTGCACCATCACACTAACCATGAAGGTCAAAGGACAGGAATGAATGTTGGCATGGTAGACACAGCAGTTGTCCCCATTTGCATCTTTCCATCTGGCAGGACATTCATGCTCTTCACAGAATTCCTTTGCCACAGTAGCATTGCTAACCAAGCAGGAGAGAGAGAAAAACTTTTACATCCATTCCTAATTCACACAAAAATTGCAACAAACACATGAGAGTTTGTTCTTTATCCTGCACAGAGAAATTAGCAGTAAAAACATATGCAGTCAAATAAACACTGGTCAATCGTTTCTTTCTTTTGTTTTCTGGTTTAAATACTCCTGGAGAACTGGAGATGGTTGTCAATAGGTCCTCTGCCTACTGCCATGTACTAGGGACTTCCAGCAGACACTATACAGCAAGCAGATACCAACCTCCACTTCTCTTTCCAGCCTGACTTCATGACCATCATCTGGCACAGACAAAGACACTATTATTCTACTGCCACTCTCAAATATATGTGTCTCTAGCCACTTCCAGTCTTAATGGTTTCAATCATAAACCTTCATCTATGCCTGCAATTCATACAGACCATTTAGCTCCAGTTTTTGCTCCACAATCTAAATTGTCAAGGAAAATAAGTATAATGGACGATAACATCAAATAAAATTCCTCAAACCAGAAATTTAGAGTAGACTTTATGAACAGAATGTTCTGCAAAATAACTTTTGAAAACTTATTCCTGAAAGATGAATGTATTCACCTCAAAATATGTGATGCAACACTGTTTCCTCAGTCACACTTTCTGTGGTCATCACTCTAATAAATTTGGCTGTAAAATAAAATTGTTTTCTGCAAACATGATTTACTCAGATACAGCCAGAATCAATTGCTGTTCAGCTGAAATATTATGCACTTGTGTTGGATCTTTATAAAACAATTTCAGAACACAGGAGTTATTTTTTGGCTTGTTCTTAATGAAAGAACCATTAGCCAATAGTGAGTACATCTAAGACAGTAGGCTTTGTTTATTATGAGAAGACTGTGTTTATTATGACAAATAAAAAAAAACCCACAGTGAATGAGATTAACATAGATCATACTCATGGCCAGATTTAAAAGGGCATAGACATATTTGAAATATGAGATAAGCAAATATGTCAATCTCCAAAACATCTAAACAGATAAAATATTAAAATTTATTAGCCTTTGAGTTCATACTGGAAGTTAAGAAAAATACTTAATTAAGTTGGTGTCTAATTTTACCATGTACTTTTCTTTAGGGCTCCTTTACAAAATTTATCCAGTATTCTGTATTGTTCATTCAGTATCTTCATCATGACTTCACCCAATTACACTGATGCCCATACACTGACTTACCACCCTCAGGTATATTTGGGTCAGCCACTGTAGCCTTTAGTGTCAACCAGATAACCTTCTAGTCAAAATGAAAGCAAATTTGATCCCTTTGAAAAACTGCAGCATAAATTTATCTCTCTTTAAAAATACTTGCTATCTGTCTCTATGTTCAGGGTATATATAAGTACACAAAACCCAGATTTTTCCAAATTCCTTACTAATTTGAGGGAGTGAGTATCTCAAGGAAGACTAGGAAAATCCGATTCATGACAAGCAGTGAAAAAATCTGCTTAATGGTTAAGTTCTCAGAACTACTAGTAGCCATACATTTCAGAAAATGTGATAAACAAATTTTAAGTAGTTTTTAAACATACTACATAGATGACAGAAAATCCACTTTTGGCAGTTGCAGATACATTATAGATCATCTTTCAATATTAAATAAAATAACTCTGGATAACAGCTTTTATAAATTGAACTTTGCAATATGAACACTTAGGCAGAGAAAAATGTTCTGTAAACATCTCTTATACAACAGCAAAGAAAGTGGGGTCCACTCTCTGTCCCAGATGTTCCTATATAGGGATGGAGAATTGCCAATCACAGACAAAATTGTGAAATCAGAGTGTATTATCCCTGGATTTATCAATCCAGGTCTGTAGATCTGGAGTTCCACCACTATATACTCTCTAACTGCTGATGTCCAGAGTCACCAACAGTGTGTGAGCTGACATATAAGCTTTTAGAGTGATTTTAATCCCACAGAAATCAAGCAAGGTCGACCACTGAATTAAATGGATTCAGGCTGGACTAGTTCTTTTTCATATCCATGTTGTGGACTTGAATCATATTTATGATTGAAATGATGTAAAATACAGAGAGCCTGTGACTCATGCTTAAACTTCAGCTATAAATTCAATGTGTAGAGAAGGCAAGAAGTGATGTTCAGGGTTGCACTGTGACAGTAGTGATGTGCCCTGTCTCTGGCTTAGCAGGTGGACATGCCATGATGGCTGGTCTGAGAGCAAAGGGAAAAATAGCAGGGAAAATAGTGCTATAAGAGATCTCAAAAGGTGGAAGAAATTAATGAAGAGCCTCAGAGTGTCTGTTTCAATTATATCACTGAAGATCTAGACCTCATATACTCATCTAATCCTCATATACTCATGATTATGACAGCATTTTTGTAAGAAGTAATACCTGTGGGAAAGTATTCCATTTTGCACAGCATATTGATAAAAACTGTCTGAAGCAAAGACTGCATATGTCACGTTGAAAGATATCCCACTCACAACCTTTTCTGGAGGCCTTTGCACCCATGTCATCTCCAGTCCTAGAAACAGTGCAAACACAGGTCAGAATATTTGCTACACTTTTTTACTTAACAGATACATACTTCACATTTTACAATGTAAAACTTTCTCTGTAGCGATTTTCATCTTTTCACAGAATCACAGAGTGGTTTGGGTTGGAAGCCAAGTTAAAGATCATCTGCTTCCTCCTCCTCTGCCATGGATTGGGACACCTTCCAGTAGACCAGGTTGCCCAACACCCCATCAAACTTGGCCTTGAATATTTTCAGGGATAGGGCATCCCCAGCTTCTCTGGGCAGCCTGTTCCAGTGCTCCACAACCCTGTGAGTAATCCACTGACTATTCTCCAATTACTTTTTATGAGCCAGAAAGAGCTGTGCATTTTAGTGGCTGTACTGGTAAACACAAATGCACATTAATTGAAGAATTCTGACACTCAGAAAAGACCAAGCGGTTGGAGAAATGCAACATATAATCTGTTCATCTTATGTAAACCAACTTTGTTCCAGTATATGGCCTTGCTTCTTGTTCTGGTATATTTGATTTGCCTTTTGATCAGGCAATATTGCCCTTAATTCTCACCTGCTTTCACTGAGACACACCTTATTACGGAAGAGGAACAGACAAGACTACCACACACAAAATTCAGTCAAAACCCTTAAACTTGTGAAACATAAACTATATATACTAATAATTACATATTTAAGAATGCATTCTTATGTGTTCGAACCATACGGCATCTATGTGGAAGGAGTGCTATCAGACATCTGTCATTTTCCATTTTCACAATTTTAACCGGGGAAGATGACTTATCCCCATCATGTCTCTTGTCCCTGGGACTCCATATTACCTCCTCTGAGCCTGAGAATGAAGTGAGATAAAAGTTGGGAGAAGTTTTAAATGCATAAGCTTAACACCATCAAAATCTTCTCACTGCACTCACCTACCTTTTTGTCTATTGTTGGATGAAGGTTTTAATTTGCACCACACCAAATTACTTACATGTTGAAGCTCTGCAACTCAGTTTGTCAGGAAGTATTAAATTCCTTCTCCAGAGGACTGGTAAATCTGCCTTACAAGAGATCTCATTTTTTCATTCTTTTTTGGTTATGACCTCTTCTGTTACTAATACTTGTTTTAACGAGTATGTTCTTCACTTGCACTGTACTGAAACCACTATTTTCCCCCTAATTTACTATCAGATTTAACTAGGCAAATTATAAAATAAACTCTTTATTTTCTATCTTCCTTGAAAAGTAAAAACTCATTTTAATTGCTAACATTAAGTGAAAAACTATAATACAAAGATTTCAGAAAAAATGCTAGTGTGACTTCTACTAAAAGGTAAGAGAGTTGAGCTTCAAAGAATATGCAAGAATGAAGACAAAAGGTCAGCACAAATTTCACTTAAATTGTTTTCTACTTCCTTATAAAGGTCTCACAAAAGTAAACTCAACTCTTCTTTCAATGACACTTACTCCCACATATAAAAGCTTTGAAGATTTTATGTCAATTCCACAGCAATGAGGCATCAGTATGTGTTTTGCTTTGCTTCTAGCAATGCCCAGAAAATGGCAAAGAGAACCTACAAAGAAAGGCAGGATAGAGCTTGAAGTCCATTCTAAAACTGACTCTAAAGGGTTCACATTAATTAAGTAACCTACACCTGTTAGTTTCCCTTGTACTTAGTAAAAATAGCTTTGAACAAGGCATCTGTAGTGACAAATAGCTGTTTCAATGTTAAATCAATAGTAAATTCATACAGGGATAAAAGTCTTAGTTGAAATTATCTAGAATGTCTTTGAACTTCATTGTTCCAACAGAATTAACTGGAGAATGTTTAACTGTGACGCTGAGCTAAGAGTGTGACACAGCAGTATATTTCCTGAAGTGTTTCATTAGAATCACCTTCTGAGATCATCTTCTTTTTTTTTTTTAACCCTATTGAACACTTGTCTCAGGTTCTACCTTTTACAACATAAACAAAGGGTTCCTTTATCAGTTATTTATTTGTTACAGAGTCACAAGGTCACAGAAGAATTGAATTTCGAAGGCACCTACAGAAATCATTTGGTCCAAGCCTGTGTTGCTCCAGGCAGGGTCATCTCAAGGATGTTTCTCTAGCCTTTGTATAGTCAGGTTTTGAAAATCCCCAAGAATGGAGAAGTCATAACCTTTCTGAGAAACCTTTTCTACTGCCTTATAACCCCTAGAGAATAAGATACTCTTTCTTATACCTAAATTGAGTTTTCCACATATTAGTTGCTCCTTAATTACTTTCTCATCTCAATAAATTACCAACATACAAAATAATTCTTTTTTTGTTGTTGTTTATCTCATCATGCAAATTAATTTTTGAAACTGGCAGGAATAAGTGGCTAAAGGTCTGAGGGTTTCTTTAAGCACTCATGAAACAGTTTTGAGCAGTGTGGAAAAGCATAATGTAGAATCAGTGATTTTTCTTACTGGCTCACTGATTAAGCACAGTACACTTTTGAAATGACACTGCAAAGTTTCAGCAAGTAGGTTTGCTACAATGTAGCACTGCCTCTATGCTTTGTCAGGATTAAGATCCATTTGGTTTTCTAATGAGAAAGAAAACATTTTCAGTTTCTCTCTGGGCAAATGGATACACCTGTTCTTACTTTTTCTGTTGAAATAAAGGTATACCGGACAAATAATTACTCTGAAGTATCTTTTAGTTGTTTTCTTTCACTTATTTCTCTAGGAAGAGAGATTCAGGTGCATTTCACCATGGGTCATATCCAGTATAAGTAAACTATTATTATGAATACTTGAATTTTGGGGTTTCAGCCATCTTCCAGGTAAGATACCATCTTTCTTTATGACTCACTCACCTCCGCAGTCCAGCATGTTATACTCATCTGGCTTTTCCAGGGGCCAACAGTCATAGTCTTTGTTATCTAAATCATGCCACCCCTCCACCAATATCACCTGCCAGAAAAAAAAAAAAAAAAAAAAAAAAAAAAAAAGGAAGTCAGAAACAGTATGAGAAGAGGGAAAGGATGGGTTTTATCTCCTAAGTTTATAATCCTTCTACAAAAATTAAACAAAATGCAGAAACATAGACTGGCATATTGTGACCTCTCCAATTTCTGGAGAGAAAAAAAAAAAAAACTAGGAAGAAGAAAGAAAAAAGGAGAAGAAAGAAGAAGAAGGAAGAAGAAGGAAGAAAGGAGAAGAAAGGAGGAGAAGGAGGAGAAGGAGGAGAAGGAGAAGGAGAAGGAGAAGCAGCAGCAGCAGAAGCAGAAGCAGAAGAAGCAGAAGCAGAAGAAGAAGAAGAAGAAGAAGAAGAAGAAGAAGAAGAAGAAGAAGAATTCCATACAAACACAACCAGTATGTTATTTTTACCTGTCCAGAAACTGGCATGAAACAGTTAGGGGACTTAACTAAACTTTCTCTTCCAAAATGGTTCTTTACAAAGAGCAGGTGTTTTTGGACCATATGCAGATAGACAGTTTATTTAAAGAGGGGTTTTTTGTTTGCTTTAAGAACGGCACTCTCCTCACTCTAATCTGCTCAGATTCGTTTTAATCTTTTATACCTAAAATCTTTGAATGAGTATTTTTTGTTATACTTTTAATAACACAATAGAAACTCTAACCATATAAATGTTAATATACACAATGACACATAGAATAAGGATTGCATTAGCCTATTATAGGTAGAATACAGCATCATAATAGTACTCGGATTGAACAGCAACAGTAATAAAATATACATTATATATGTATATATAATACATTATAACAGATAGTATTACTCATGTATTAAAAATACACTTTATGGTGTATATGAACAAATCAGAATACTCTGTGATAATGCACTCTGGGTTTATTCTATTTCTAGTAAAAGATAATAATTTCTACTCATATAATCTGCTATTGTTTTTCTATATATTATTAAAGCATAATAATCTACTGCATTATGCAATTGCTTATCACAACACAACCTGAATGGAATAAGATAGAATGATACAACTGATTTTTCCAAGGTATCTTCCATTACTCTTGGTTTCTACATTGCTAAAATAAAAATCAACTGCCTAGTATAAATAGCTGTTTCAGTGTAATAAGCCTTACACAGTTCTTTCTGTATGCACAGATCAGAGGAATAAACTCCAGTAAGCAGATCTAGGTAGACCTACCAATAAACTGAGGAGGCTTCGGAACTCTACAGCTGGTGATCTGACAGCTCCCATGCTCCCTAATGTGCACCCAGCTCACTAACTGTCAGGGCTGCTTCTGATGTTGCTGTTGGTTCTGAATTAGATGCCCTTGTCTAAGAAGGGGGTTGCTAGGCAAGCTGATCCTGGCAACTCCAGCTGCTGCAGCTGTTGTGCCTCCTCCTTCCCTCCTCTTCCACTTCATGCTGCAGGGTGGAAATACCCCCTGGCAACTCTGCTGAAACCCTTTGAAAAGTGCCCACTTGTAGGGGCAGCCCCACCCTCCTGAAATTTGTGCCCCTTACTGCTTAAAACTTGAAAACTAACTGGGGGGATTTTCTTGCAGTACCTTATCAAATGTGAGCATCATCCAACCCTTAGGCAGATGAATTGATGCTGTGGACATAAACACAGAGCCCAAAGAAGAAGCATATAAAGACCAAGGCAGGCAAAGGCCACTAATAGAAGGTGAACAGTAAGGCTGATCAGCTGACCAGCTTCCTGAGCTTCCTTCCAACGGAATTGTATGAGGCTCTGCAACTTCAATTTCTCAGTCCCTGAAGGTGTAGGACAGCTTCTATCCAAGTGTCCTGCTACATATGCAGGTGAAACGGACTTCTGTGTAGTCACGCTGGTACAATAAAGACATGCATGTGTCCATAAATAGCTGTTTGCTGAAGCCTTGCAATACAAATCTTCAGTTGTGATTCAGCTCTCCTGAATATTTCTCTATGCTGCCTCTTGAATTCTCTCAGCCCAATCTGAAAATGGCATGAAAAAAACTGCCATGTGTGACCAAATAATCTTGAAAGAGCTGTAGATTAATAAAAAAAATCTGTTTGGCTTCACTCATTAAAGAGCTATGTCTATAAATTACTATGTTTTAGGTTGAAATTTCATGTTTGTTGTGAGATGCTAAATCTCATGGATGTTTTTTCCTCCTGTACTTCACTATGAGAATTTCACCCAAATGACAGGTTTCACTATGTGGAAGTCTTTTAGAGAATTTCAGCATGTCACTTTTTTCCCCTTTTCCCCCTTTTTTTTTTTGGTACAATTATCTACTTACAACAGCCCACTTACATTAACATCTCGGAGAGGTTTTATTGGCCCTGCATTTTAGGATATCTCTGCTTGATAAGAAATTTGCTGGTAGGGAAACTAAGGATTATAACTTGTTACATACTACAGAAGGCAAAAGATTACCAGACTGATCATATTTTCTTTAATTAGACTGACAAATATTCAGATGACATTGAGATCATGACTCAAGGACTGTAAATATCTTACATTACTTTTACAGCTACTTGTCTATCACCTCATTCAGAATTCCTGGAGAATGGCCACAAGTACTTGGGAATCTTGGACTAAAGATGGACAGACAGGAATGGTTGACAATTGTCTGATATAACAATTTATCCCAGTTACTTTATCTGATTTAACAATGTATTCCAGCTACTTGAGGTGCACCTTACCATCTCTGCATTTAAGCGAAGAAGCACTGGAAATTTTAAAAAGAAAACCAATGCAATATAAATATATAAACCTTGGTAAAAAGAAAGGACTGACAGCTTAGTAACAGCTCGGCTCTATCCACAATTCTCTGTATATAAAAGAAATGAGAAATACATTTTAATAAAGTGAAGTACTCATTTTAATAATATTTGCTTTACATCTGCTCCTTTTACTGTTCCTAAGTTATATGCAGTTACATAATTTGCATAAATATCCTAACATTCCATCATACCATGGATGAGTTTATTACCACAGCCAGACCCAGTCTAGCATAGACTAAGTGAATTCTAGGAACTGCTGCTTGACTTGCTTAGTGTAACAACACTGAGTCCTTTGGCGCCTTCTCTCCAAAGGATCTCTTAATCTGAAAAAAAAAAAAAAAATCCAGGTCATTTCTACTGATTGAAATTAAATTATCTAATCATTTTATGTTTACAGATATATTTCTGTTATGTTGGCTTTACTCATAAAGTCACTTAAGCTACATTATTTCCATTTCAGTAATTAACACAATTATAACTTCTACTATAAAAGAAACAGAAAAAATAAAGGTATTTCAAAAGTTTGAGCAAGAAAACTTTAGATGTTGTTAAAAACATGCATTCTTATTAATGTTTCAATGATCATATAACCTAAATACAAATTTGTAATATTTGCAGCAAATAATAACAATGGATACGATATTGCTGAACAAAAGTTGCCACCCATGTTCTTCCAAGTATTTTAGGATAGTAATTTCCAGCAGTAAGTAAACAAAAAATTAGTGTGATGAAAGCTTCAGCTATCCTTTAAAATATTCATTTTTTCTGACATTCAAATTTTCCAGATGGCTCAAAAAAGCAAGATGAGGATACTGAGTTAAAAGCAAGCAAGCAAACAAATAAATAACCCTTCTAAAATCCCAAACAAACAACAAAGTCAAAACAATCCCCAAAAAGCAACAAACCCAAAAAACAAAAACAGCTAAAAAAACCCAAACAAAAACTCAAAAGCCACTACCAGGGCTTATTTGACATTTGAAAATTATGGCATTCCAATGACACCATTTATCAGAGTCATGAGGACTGTGGTGTGATTAGCATATAAAACTCCACTTATGCAAAGTACGTTAATCCTGTGCATGGGCTGGCATCCTCTTCAATGCTCCAGGTTCCTAGCATCTACAGGGATGTAAGATTATCCATGCTGTTCTCATTTTACAGTGATAGCTCCAAAATAATTTTACGCGACACAGAGCCCGAGAGCCTTTCTAAGTCGGACCAGCAGAGCTTCCCCTGCCCGCACTCTGACACTGCTCTCTGGTGGTTACCGTACAGCACGACGGCAGGCAGGCTCTCACCGCGCCCGCCCTGGCTCAGGGCCAGCTTCCTCTGGATGCACCCACTATGCCAAGCCTGGTTTAAGGAAAGCCTCATTTGGCGCAAGAAAAGTCCTCTCTTGATGCACAAACTGTTGAAAATGGAGCACAGAGCAGTAGCATAGCAGAGAACATGTCCGATTTCAGGTTCTCACCAGGGAGTTAGGAGGACGCAGATGGTGGCCTTCTACCCTTTCCCAAAAGCAGTGATGCACTGTGCAGCCACAAGAAACTCCCAGGGCTCTGGGATGCGGTGAGAGTACCACAGCACAGCAAGTGATCACACCTTCCTTGGGTCACTCTAATCATTTGTTTATGCATTTCAGCCTGCAGGGACAGGGTTTTGCTGACCTATGTAATGCAGCCCTACAGACAAAGGGTGTTGACTTTCATCTTGTAAATTCACATTGAAGCCAAAAGTTACACGTGCCAAAAGAGACCTTTCAGCATGGGCTTCTTGTTCTCTCCCCACGGTGCTGGTCTTCCAAGCTTTTTGCTGCTTATGAAATGAACTGCACAACTGGACCAGAAGCCTGATCTGGTTACAACCGCTATGATGATGATGATTGTTATTATTATGCATTACCTCTAAAAGATTCTGTGGGTTTTTTTCCTCCCACCCTTTTTTTTTTTTTCCCCCCCTCATCATTCTTGTTTCAAACACTTAATCAAGTAACGCACATGTGAGCTCGTATGGTTCAGTGAGATTTACACCTCATCTGAGCCTGGATTAGCAGGTTTAAAAAATAACACCTGATTTTCTCTAGAATTACTGATAATTTAGTTAAAAGACTAAACATTTTAATAAGTCTCCTAGTAGATTAGTAGCTCCAGAGCTATTGAGTGCCCTCAGTCTGCTGGGAGATCTGAACAGAAGTGTGAGTTTGAAGAAATGCTGGAGAGCAGTAAGCAAGATCCTGAGCCTTCCACACACACCATCACTTAACTTTGCAGTACTTCTTCATTGCTCTAATAAATTTTCCCAAATACCAAAAGTTTGAGAGAATTTCAAAGAAAGAGGTCTCAAGCTAAAAAAAAAAAATGGTAATCATACATTTAAAAAAAAGTACATATTGGTTTTCAAGGATCTGAAAGGTTTATGTTAGGTGATTAATCTTTGATGGCAGTTTACTTACAGCAGAAGTAACAGTTACGTACTTACACAAAGAAACAGAGCAGGGAGGCAGTTATGAAAGCAAAACAGATAAAAAAGTAACTACAGCCAGTGAAAACTACAGCAAACAAACTGCTTATTCTGATGACCACTCACAATGTTGTACATACCTCAAGAAACTCAGAGAAACCTCAAAAAAGCAAGTGGTATTAATTGGTGAAGGTGGCAGGTAGTCTTCCCTGCACCCTCAGGTTACTGGGAACACTGAACAAATGTATGCTTTTATAGATCCATTCCTTAGGTTCACTCTAGTTCATGAGGCATCATAGGAAGGCTTGTTCTGTTCCTGCACTTTGGGTTTGATCTGTGGCACTAAACATGCCTAAATACTTACTTCAAAAATGTTAGAAAATCCATCAAAACTTGAAATGAAAAGTATCTTGTATATTTCCTCCAAGTTGTATGAAGGCTGTCACCTAGGATATGTAACAGACTTTTTCCTTAAGAATAAGACTATTTTCTGTTTAGAGGAATGACCAGTATAGGAGCTATTGTGGAAAAAAGCAACATTCTAGAATTTTCATCATGTAAAACAACACATAATTTTTCTTTTTCTAAAGACAAGATAGAACAACAGTAATCTAGAATTCTGCAAGGAAAATATTCACAGGTAACGGTGAAATATTAACAGATAACAGTGATTATCTCATTAACAGAAAATACTGGTGATGTTAGTTATTTGATGTCATATATAACTGAAAGCCTCTAAAGAGACTGGATAAGAAAAAATTAACTCAGTTCTTAGAAAATCCACCGAGGATTTTTATTTTCAAAGTGATCCAGGTTAAACTTTAGAATATCCTAGCCTAAGTACAAAACTTTATACAGATGTCTGCACAGGGGGTTTTCCTGAACAGATCTTTGTTTTTCTGTTATTGTAACATAGCATGTCAATGCTCTAGTCATTCAAAGGACATTCATCAAGTCTGAGAATGTGAGAATGAATTTCAGTTTGTCAGGATGACTGCCTGGGAGGCTTAAGGAGAGTGGGTCCCAGTTCAGCACAGAATAATTTCGAGTTTTTCAGCTGAGCAGAACATTACCAATGTTCTCAAATTCCTCCCATCTTTCAGTCCTCCCACACAGGCAGAAACGTTACAGATGTCTGCAGTGCTTAAGAACAGAAACCCTGGCTGCTCTTAAGTTCAACTGGAGGACCTGGGTAATAGTGACGGGCAGCTGAGGGACAATTCTGTTCTTAGCCTGGATTATGGTCCTAAGATACACTGGTCATTCCACTGGTAGCAGTGGCCTTCAACTGAAATCTGCCTTTTCCCTTAATGAGTTTTTCCTGTCCTCCTAACTTCTCACTGTATTAGTCATTCCTGTTTCCAGAACTCTTCAATGACTTTTCAAAGCCCACATTTTTATGTACAATTAGCACTGCACATCTATGGACATTGCACATAGCCCTTTTCTCCCCCAGAACGACACCCTTGTAAGTCAAAATTGCTTCCACTTTTCCAGGATGTCACATGATCCAGGAATTCCTGAGGAATTCACACAGGAATTCCTGAGACACTGAGAGATCACTGAGACAGGTCGCCTCCTAACTGAAGGAACATTTTGCCTTATTGATCATCTCTTTGGACCAAACTACAAAAGAAAAAAGAGATTTCCTCTCCTCAAGTCATGATCATTTCTGCATATGCCAGGTTATAGAGATGTTTGCCTAACCTATTTTAATAACCTTCAGAAATGGAGCCTCTGTCCCTTCCTTTGCAGAGTGATCCAAGGCTTCCCTACCCTTCCTTGATAGATGGGTTTCTCTAAAGCCCCACCAGCTTCTATCTTGCTATAATTTCAGTTCAATATTTATCCTAGCTACACAAAGAAGAGTCAGATTGTTTTGTATCGTTTTTATAGGCTCGAAGTCTCCACCGCTCTGGTTTCTGCCAGTTACTGTGTATAAAAATTCCTTACAATCATGTATTCTTGTATTTCTTCACAGGGAAAAAGCATCATCCTAGTTTCAGTAACACAATGCAGGAATGAACGCAGATTTAAAAAAATAAATGAAAGCAGAACAGATATTTCAACTGTAGAATTAACAATATGTCCTCAGATTTTTGTATGCAAACAAGTGATTGCAAATGCAGCCTGGGATCACTACCATGCAAACACTCTCATTCTGTAATTAAAATAAATGTCACTTACAGAGAGAAGTAAAAATCAATCTTTAACATCACAGTCTTTCTGCTAATGGAGACTTTGTCTCAATGAGCTTTTTTAATCTGTGCCTCAAGTGAAGTAAACTTTCAAAATGTCCAGTTTGGCATAATGCCATTTTGTAGAATGTTCAGTAACTGACTAGTTGTCAGAAGTAGTCTACTGGGAAAAGAAGATTTTTGTATGCTACTGAACCTGAAAAGATTTCTCTGCTATTCAGGATTCTCTGGTTCTTTGGGTACATTACTTTTGCTGCTGAAGTCAGACATGGCTTGTCTGTCATCTGCCAGAAAACACTGGGCAGCCAGGAACTTCCTCACCCACAGACCAATCTACCACTTGCACTGTAGCTTTGACACTATTTCTTATACTATTTCTTATAGTAGCTCAAATGGTGACTGAAAGGAAGAGACAGAAAAGAAAACTGGTTTGATTTAAAACTCAAATACCTGATGTAACATACCTGTTGGGAATAAAATAAGGTATCCTTCATAGCCACAGGCAACTACCATCTGATTTAGGGCTCAGCCTCACTTTAACTGAAACCCCTGGCACATGTCTTTGCTTTTCCCAATGATGTGCTAGTTCCAGAATGGACAACTTGAGAACCTACTGCAAGGAGAAATGTGGGTGTATGAAGTCATATTTATAAAGAGGATTTTTATTTTCCATTATTTCAATTTTATATTGTCTAGGTCTACTTCTAATTGCTTGTTCTCCTGTTTTTTGATATCCCTGTCCCTTCAGAGAGTACACTTCAGAGTGGAATCCTTAATGATTTCTAGGGCAGTCTGGTTGGCAAGAAGCATGTCAGATGATTCCACCATAAAATATTTAAGTGCTCTGCTCTGTCAAATACTAGTTAGGAGTTGAGCTGTATCTTCTCATCTTATACATTTCTTCCAGACCCCTCATTTCCTTTATATTTTAGTTCTTACAAAATAATTCCCTGGTTTTTAAAATTCCGAAAGGAGATTCTCAAAGACATAAATAGCAACTAGAGGCCTGGATGCCCATTGAATCTCCACATGGCTTTCTAATACTTAGTTCTGAAAAAAAAAATCTCATTTTTATGTATACTGTGTAAAGCGAGCAATAAAAAGGAAACACAATCCTGACATGGATTATAAGCGGCTATGCTCCCTCTCTCCCGGAAGCTACCCGCCTGGTCTCAGGGCCAGCATGGACAGTGCAGCTCTCCAGCCATGAAGCCACATGCAGGAGTGTTGCCTAAGAAGCCCCTGCAGAGACTCCTCATCTTTCTCCAGGATCTGCTTTTAGGCTGGGCTCTCACACTTGTTTTCTGCCAGTTATATTGCATCTACACCCACACCTGGCCAGGAATTGTTGATCTGAATCCTGACTCTGACCACATGGATTTGACTTCCTGGCTTGACCTTGAATTTATCTCATGACCATGTATTCATCTGTTAACCTCTGCTTTTGGCTGGAGACTATCTACAGGCCTGTCATGATTACGCGTCCCTGGCACTGTACACCTTTGGAGTGACAGTACTCTGCCTGCCTCGCTGCCCAAATCACCCTCCCTCATGGAGCACTTTGTCCTTGCTCAACAACAAGGATACCTCAGCTACAACAATGGAGGGAAAAAAAGTTAGAAGTATTAAAAATAACAAAATAAAAATAACGTTCAGGAGTAAATACGCAATGAAATAAAATTCTAGCCAGAAAGGAAAATGCAAATGCTTTGCTTAAAACCTCACAGAGATAACTCTCTTACAGTATCTTTTGCCAAACTATTTCTAATTGCAAATAAGGATTTTTGTAAACGACTTACTCCTACAAGAAAAAAATACTTTCATTCCTTTCTCTTTCAGTAGAAATTATCAAGACAGGACACAATTCTATGCATCACTAACTTGAAACACAGACGTTATCACTATCTTTGGATTATCTGTGATGTCAGTAGTATTTTAAAATGGACAGTATTATAACTGATTTAGTTCCATATCCAGTTTCACATCACAGCCCTGCTCCAAAGTATCTGCTTCAGACTGGCTGTGATTTTAGATATTTTTATAAAATATATATTAGCACTTTAATTCTTTACCACTGATAGGTTTTTGCTAATGATTGACCACGACCAAGTGTTGTATTGGATCATAATATCACTTTCACTAGTCATTAAAATGATGAGGCACATCTTCTCCTCATGCCCCAGATGCTTATTCCATTAAGAGATGACCTTTAAATTATACATATTTTGTTCTCAGTACTTCAGCTGGAAGGAAAAACCTACCTTATTAGTCTTTATATCTCACACAAGCTGCATAAACCACTCCATACTTCGTGGAAAAGTTTAGAGATGCAAGTAATGTGTATGGAAGAACAAAACACAAAATTCTTAGCCTTCTAAGTGTGAAGTAGGATAAATCTCCTACCATTGTCGAACAGAGGATTAAGAACCAGGCTACCTACAGACAGGGCAGGTAAACTAGATATGCCCTATAGGGAAAACTGGGAATGAAATTGCTCTTCTCTGAACTCCTGAAGTTTTGCTTCTCAGGAATCATAACATTTGCTCATTTTTCTTTTTCCATATAAACACCTGGGCTATAACGACTAATTTCTGCAGACCCTGAAATACAACGGATGCTAATGTATTCTGCATTTAAGGGGAGAAAGGGTGCCTGAGAACCTGGAATGTCCAGAGTACTCCAGTACTTCTGTGCTGGTAAGAAAAGGATGCCATCTTAAATGGTGACTGTGGGAGAATGGAGAGAGATAGTGCTGCAGGCAGTCTTGCCCCTTATGGGTTGCTGTTGCAGTAATTACCAGAGTGGAAACAGCCTTGACCTCTCAATAGGTCACATCTGTGTCCAATACGGATGGGTGTTATAAAACAGTGGGTTAGCTGGTGGAGGGTTGGTTGGAGTTTGCTGGCTGTGCTGTGAGGAGGAAGGGTAAGGTAGTTGCCTGAGGGACAGAAAAGAGTTAACTCGTTGTGCAAAAGGAAAAGAGGAGTCTTCCTCCTAACAGTGAGAAGCTGTCAGTGGGAACTCACAGAAGGTATGAAAGTTTTTCTGTAAGACTGATGCTTGCTACCATCTTCAGTGTCAGTTGCTTGAGCCGTACAAACAACTGAGACAACTAGCGGAAAGGTAAGGTGGTATTATTGTAGGATAGCAAACCAACAGTGTCAGGCAGTTTGCGTCCACCGCCCAGTGGCGCCGAGCACTGACGCCAACAATTGGTGCCCTCTGTGAGGATGGGTGCTGATAGGTGACACGACTAATCCTTTAAGACAGCTGTCATAGGGTATCTTAGGCTCTTCTTTTCCCTTTTCATTTGAGTATAACGATGCTTTTCATCTCTGGTTTGGCTATTCCTGACACTAGCTAGAGCATGTTTCAAGGCAATCTCTGCACTTCATGAAGTGCTAATGAAAAGACTATTTTTAGCACATGACTATTAGCAAGTCTGTCCAGTTCTCCTGCCTCCCTCAAGGTCAAATTGTCCCTTGAAAGTGTTCTGATTTATGTAAGAGATTTAAACTGGAATTCCATTGGGAAGCTGTGGCTAGTGTAAAGCTGAAGAAAAAATTACTTGTGTGGCTTTGGGTAAACAGAAGATCATTCTCTTAAATAAATCAGTGTTTATTTTTGTTTCCTTTGAAGTATCAGTCATTTAATGAAGACCCAACACATAAGTTTCATTCTCAAACCGGCTTACATCTTGTGCTGCATCAACACCCACCCCCTGCCAAATCTGAGACAGTAAGAGTCCATGAAATAGCTACATCTCTGTGTATTATGACTGGGATCATAATAACTAGGATAAAAACCTGATCTTTCTAGCCCCACAAAGAGTATTCTCTTATCTCTTAATGAAGTCTGAGATTACTTTCAGTTCCAACCATGAAACTCACATGACCTGTCTGTAGCAGCACCATTTTACTCCATTACTGTATGTCCACAACATGTAGGTACCATGCCAGACTTTAACCTTCTCAAGCAGCAACATTTCTCATCCTAATCCTGTCTGTCTGGGAGGCACTTTTGTTTCAAGAAGCAGACACAATATGTAAGAAAATCATATAATACACTCACACCATATATGGATCATTGTAATGTATGTTTTTTAACTGTGTGCAGAAACCTGAATTAGCCAGGTTTGGTAAGTCTGGCAAGCAAAAGTTTTGAGTATAAATGTTACAGCCTGGTAAGAAGAAAGAGGGAAAGAAAATTTATTTTAGAGTTGTCTACACTTGGATGACCAACAGTTCCACAGATTATACACATTCTGGAAGAATTTAAATAGCAGAAATGTTTGTGGTTAAAGGAGTAAAGAGTATCCAGGGCAGCAAGTGAAGTAAAGAGTAGCAGCAGGATCACAGAGTAGAGCTGTTAGAAGAAAGGTTCACCTAGTATTTCACAGTGAGACAGTCCTTGTAGAAATGGGGAACAGAGAGACATGGGCTCTCTTAAACGTCTGAAGGAGATTACTGTGTTCTAGAAAATCAACCCCCTTATAGAGCTTTAGTTTCCACCAGACAGAAGCAGAACTTAACATGAGAAGGGCACCCATCAACTGTTCAGCTGCAGTCTGCTGTCCACACGCTCCTCCTCAAAACTACTTCTCACTCCCAAGTAACCTCTAACCCTGCAGCCTGCAGCCGCGTTCCCCACAGGCTCTTCTGGTGACCATAAGCCTTTACAATCTTTACAAATATAACCGCATACCTCACAAGTCCTTGTACTTCTGTGTTGAACAAACATGTTTCACTAGATTTTTGGACTGAAAATTACTTTGGTGAGGTGTCATGGACATACTCCAAGTGCTCTGCTCTGCTGTCTCCTCTGTTCCAATTGGTAATCCTGATTCTGAAATGAAACTAACTGAGAGATGGTAGAGGGGCAGAGTTCATTAGCCCCCCCAGTAAATGGTGTCAATCATCAGTTTGGTCTGATTTAGTTGAGAAGAACAAAAAGACCTTAAAGGAAAAATGAATCTTCATTGCTAGGAATGAATGGGGGAGTGATACTCATAATTGTGAGATATATATTTATACATACACATATTTACTCTTCATTAGATGAATGAAATGAAAAATGACAGGAGCCAAGCATATCTGTACTCACCTTGTGATGCCATTAAACACATCATCTGTCTTACATGAGAACAGTCACCAATACTTGTTACTGCTGCCTTCTGTAGTGAATGCAGTCTCCCATTTGTATTAGGCGGTGCTGAAAGAATTGTCTTGTCTGAGAACTTCAAGAAATAGCAGAAAAGACACGTGTTGATACCACAGAAGTCTCAGCTGTCTCACGAACTGCCAGAACTCAAGCAAGCTGTATTATTTGTGTTTTACGCAATGCAAAAGAGCAATGCAAGTTTCTACCTGATACGTAGAGAAAAATCAAAACTGTGATCAAAGATTACAATGATCATCCATTACTAATCATAGTGGGAAACTCTGGTAACGCAACATTTTTATAGATGTAATTTTATCATTTTTCTGTATTGATTTTTGGAGAGTCCAAAAACTGATTTAGCCAGGGTGTTGCCATTCTTAACACAGTCTGTTTTGTGTATTTATTGGCCAAGATGTTGCTCTTCTATTAGTACTTTTAGTTAATTCAAGAATACATTTACTTAACTTCTTTAGTGGCAGCATGGCAGGAATCACAAACGTAATTCTGTGTATGTGACATTCATTTACTGCTGCTGTAGAGTCTCTGTTCTGCCTTGGTGGCAAATCACATCCCACTTGTTAAAGATAACAATACTAGTGGTTAGAGCCATACAAAAGAAACATCACCAGGAAGGTGAATTCTTGTAGTGGTTTGAAAGCAAAACAAATGAGAGGCTCCCAGTCAGAGATACAATTTAATAGGAAGAAAGGAAAGAAAGTAAAATAAAATAGATGCAATAATACAAAGGACTGGCAGAGTACACTGACAGAGTCAGAATACAACCTGAGCAGAGTGATGGAAGCAGTTCAGATGAGGTGGTCTTCCTGAAGCAGTGATCCTGTAGAAAGGTCTGGTAGCTCTGTTCCTCTGGGAATCCAGTGGTTAAGGACCCACTGTACTGTCCCAAACCCCAGATTATATCTAGGTGAGAATGCTTGGTTCTTCCCCCTGGGCGGAGCATCTCACAATGGGATAATGGGTCATGCAGGGGGTCCTTGATGGCCCATTAAACAGAGATAGCTCCTGGAGGGAGTAATCTATGAGTCATGGGCAAGGCATTTGATGGGCCATTAACAGAAGATAATGGCCCAGAGGGAGGGGGTCTGGGAAAACACTGCCCCACCTGGATCCAAGAGTCCATGAAGATGGTGATAGAATACTTTGGGCACATCCTATACTACAACCTAGGACAATTCTTTAGGAACAATTTTTTCGTTCTGGTTTCATCACAGTAGTGAATGAAAGAAAATTGATATCGAGAACAGATTATAAGAAAATAATTTGTATTATAATAGATTTATAGGATTCAGACAAATCAGAATGATGAAACATTTCAGTTTGCATATCCTTCTATTGGGCCATGTGGGCCCACAAGCCTTTAGAGCTAGTGCTGGCTTCAGAACTGTCATCTGCATTTCTCCTTCCCTAGACCTCATTAGGAATTCAGCACAAAAATTATTTCAAGCATCTACCTTCAGAAGTGTTTACTACCCCATAAGCTGAAAAGTTTTCTCAGAGTTGTCCCAGATGCATCACTACTGCACTATAAATACTTAATGACTTTCTAAATTCTGTTTTTATTAGTAGTTGGACTTTATTAATTCTGCTAAATTATGGGGGAAATATAGCCTATCACAACTGCCAGGATTAACTAAATTTTCTTCTCAGAATTTTTTCACTCTCCTTCAAAATGGGATTGAAAGTACTTCTAAAATTTATTTGCCAGTGTTTTTCTAACTCCAAAGCCTTTTTTTAAAAAAAAAAAATTAAAACACCTCAATTTTTGGCTCAGGTCTCTTGAATTTCACTCACATCTTCTTAAACTGTTTCATTTAGTTGAAAAAAAGAGCAAGAAAAAGACAGACTTAACCTGCTTAATAAATTGTCAGCAGCACCTACTCTAAAGTGCTATTTTTCTGCACAAATAAGGAAAATTAGTTCTAGGAGATGGGGACAAGTGAAAGGCATATACGTGTGTGACTTTCTTTTTAATGGAAAGTGGATTTAAGGGGGATCTGTGAAATGCTGGGGTATATCAAAAAAAGAGGGCAATTTCAGTAACTAGATGAGGCAGGAAGATGGTAACCCTTTATTATTTGCTTTGAAGATCCTACTGCATCAGAATGAAAACAAACAGATTAAATAAACCCTTTGTCCCAGAGGGGAAAAACAAACAAACAAACAAACAAACAAACAAACAAACAAACAACCCAAACAAACAAAAAAAAACCCCAACAACAAAAAACCCCAAACAGCTCAGACTCATCACATCTAATTACAGAAAACAACAGAACTTGGAAAGGACAGTAATTTGGCTGCTATTGAAACAGTGTTATGGCATGTTACACTTCTCCACAAGCACAGTTCAGTGATAGTAGAACAGTTCTACTGAATCCCTCCTGAAACAATGCCAAGAAGGTACTTTATTGCACTCACGCAGACATTTAACATAAACTTACTTATGGTGGTTCCTTAAATGAGGACTTTTAAATGCCTGCTGCTGATTCACCACAACTAGACCTCAATGCTCTCGTGAAGGAAGCTAGGTTTTATCTGGACATACATGTAGTGCAGCTAAAACCTTGGTTTTTGTAACTAAATGGTCCTGGTACTTCAATCCCTAGGGCTGCCACTTCAAAACTTCAAGTTTAAAAATTTCATATCCTAGTCTCAGTTGAGGAGTCTGCCACAGTTTATAACTAAGGGAAGTCTTTAAATGTGAACAGACCACAACTCACAGGGGAAAAGAAGCAGAGAGGTGGGAAATAACAAATCCAATGGCTGTTATCATTGACTCAGGTGACTGAAACTAAAATGCTCCAAGGATGCCAGTGAAAATGTAAAGGAAGCTGGTATCCTATTTTAGTACACATTTTAAATGCTGTGGTGGGCTACATCAAAGACATTTTGCAACTTGAAAATGCAGATGGCATAGCACTAACATAATATTATAGGCCAACTCACCAGAGAAACAGTTCCAACTCTGTCCTAGACCTGCTCTGTGTTAGTGTTACTTACTGAACTTTGCTCTTCAACTTCCCTATTTTTGAAGAAAGATGGCAGGGTAATGACTAAATCACGAAGTAGATATTAGGAAAAAATAGGTTACAAAGGTTTGATTGCTACTGAGCTGTATTAGCTGCTCAGTTTTAAGGTGAGATATAACTATAAAATGTATTTGCATACTAAAGTTTTTAAAATTCATATAAAACTTTAATATCCAACGTTAGTCTTGCAAGAATATGTTCAGGTTAGAAACCCTCATGAATTGTAAAAAAATACTGTATTTGACTCAGCATTTTACTCTCTAGAAACTACGTGCAACAACACATTAAGAATTGGTCATGCTATAGAGAAAGAATAACAATAAGAATAAATAGGACTCATAGGTGAATGCATGCATGTTTATTGACAGACACAGCAAGCTGGCATTAAATGTATGCAGTACAACACCTTTGTTCCTCTTCTAAAAATTTAGTTCAAATCACAGAGATTCTCTAGCAAAACTTCCAGCTTCTGGGACCTCAATATTGATTTTAAATCAGATGCTCCTGCTTCCAACTAGAGTATTAACCACACAGATAGTATTTGTTCTTATCTATTTTTACTCCTTTATAGAAGCCAATTTTTAGTGCCTGTGAAACACACCTTTCTTTTTTTCCCAGCAAGAACTCAAGCTGCAGCCCTAGAGGTTTCCACGAATCCTCTTTTTCTCCAAATGCTGTATTACTTAGTAATTTCCTATCAGTCCTGGGTCTTGCTTTTTAAGAAGAAATTACATACCAGGAGCAGGGCTGAATTAAGAACAAACTCTCTTCCCTGCTTTACCAGATCACAAGGAGACCTGGTGAGAGCATTAATTCAGTCCTTGGGCAGCAAGACATTTGTGCTGAAACTGGAATTCTGCATAGCTTGGGCCCCTGAAAATTATCAGGAAATTTTCTCTTTTGTTCTTATTAACAAAAATCCACTAACTTTCCTGGTATTCTGAATCAACAGCACTTCCAGCTCTCACTGATATGCTTAGAATTTAAACACCTTATTCTAGTCCCTTGTTACTTGTATTTACTCATTGGAAAGAACGCAAGGAACTAAAATTTCTCCATGGAGGTTTGTAATAGTAACAGTCAGTACAGCCATTGCAGACAGTGAGATAAAAATTATTCTATTTACAAATGTAAAGAAGGAGTCATAAAATAAATTTTATGTTGTTTTATTGGACACATGTAAAAGTGGATAAAGAATCATTTATTAGGAGTACTTACACATAACCACACGAGTCAAATAAGAAATAACCCTCATCTTCTGTAAGGACTGAGAAATACAAAATATTGGAGAAGGAAGAGTAAGCATAACCAACATATTTTGCTGACAGCAAACATCTCAGGATTAAATCAGCAAAAAACATCACCCAACAGAAACACAAATACAGTTTCTTCCAGTAAATGCAGCTCTTGTGAACTTTTATGCGAGAAATCTAGTAAAAAACACACATCACCTCTGTATAGAAAATTCTTATAATTCATTGCTTCTTTAATCAATGTGATGCCCACGAGATTGGCAGTAGGAGTACCTTGAAGTACCCATGATGCAAATGTTAACTATTCACATAATTCTTGACAGCCCACAGATTCTTAACAGCACTGGGCTGCTTAGAGATGCAGTAGCATGTGGGATTAAATAACTGGGAAAGAAATGCATGTTACACAGCCTGCTTTCTTCCAGTGACAATGCCACCTTGAAGAACACATCACAAGCCAACAAAATTAGGAGATGTGTCACCACTAAAAAATAGACAATAAAGAATTAAGAAGGCAAATTATTTGTCCAAACAAAGTAAAACAAAACAGACCGATTTCCTTACTTTTCAGAAGACAAGTAACAACAAGGAAAAATATTCAAAAATATGCAAAATGTTGAACTTGCTACTTGGTACATGAGGCTTTCCAGGGAATGATTAAGAACCATATTTGAAAAAATCTAGAAATGTCGGTCAGGAATTTACCAATCATGCAACAATCACCTGACTTCCAGGACTAGTTTCTTGGTTTCCTCAGCAGCATTTGTTTTCTGACAGAATGACAGCTAAAATACTCCAAACGACCGAAGCTACTTCTGACAGGAGATCAGAACTCGGGAGTTACTGCTCTTACAGAAGTTTGCAAGAGCCACCTGCTAAGTACAAACTAAAGCCCATTGCTTGTGACAAAATACTTAATTTAAAATCCATCTGTAATCATGGGCGATGTTTCTTTATTCTTCCTCCAGATACTGAACTTAGCTCAGTAAAAACTAATATGCAGCTACTTGAAATAACAATGGGGCTGTATTTATTACTGATGAAGTTACATTTGCTTCTAGCACAGAAATGTCAGCATCACCAACAACCTGCACGCCTAGAATTACAAGCCTGCAATGGGAGAAGGGGCGGAAAGGCCGAGATGCCACCAGCACGGCCCGTTCCGTGCCGGGACCGCGGCCCCCCAGCGGCCCAACCGCCGCCAGAGCCGGCGCCGCCCCCGCGGAGCTCCCGGCGCTCCCAGCGCACGTTGTCCTCCGCGCGCCGCCAGGTGGCGCCCTTCGCCCGCGCACCGCCTGCCGCGCCCCGGGGTAAGATGGCGGCGAGCGGGGCAGGGGTGTCGGGCTGTGTGTGCTGTGGGCTCCCCACAACAGGCACTCTCCTCTCGTCCTCCTGATGGACTTCTGGATAGAGCGGCATTTACCCTTCGGAGAAGTTCCAGATGTCAGGCTACCTTGACTGCAGCTGTCCTCCATCTAGCTCTCCCCTTCCACTTTTATCAGCATGTCCTAACAACTGCTGAGGCCTCTTCTCTACCTACTGTGTAGAGCGGAGAAGTGTTGATTGCCTCAGTTTTTAATGGGCTGGGCGAGCTGGAAAGAAGAAAAAGGAATCACAGAGCTCAGTTTGTGCCTGGTTTGGCCGGTGGCTGTGCTCAGGAACGTGCCCAAGGTGGCCAGTTCCACAGTCCCCGGGGGAACCACCAGACCATCCCCCCTGTTTGCAGTCTGAGGAGGGGATCAAGGCTAACTCCAAAAACCCTGATTTCCTCAGTTTCTTTGTGCTTTGCAGCATAATTCACACTCAAATTAGTGGCTCCTGTAGGCCATGTCTGATGGAAGAATGGAAAACTCACCTTTGTTTTTCTTGTTTGCTCTCTATGTTGAAAGACAAGCTGAGGGAACTTATGTGACCCAAATGCAAACTGGTTATTATGAAGTAAAAGCTCCTCAGATAAAAAAGCAACCAAACAAAACCAAAAAACCCAACCCCAAAACAACAAACCCATAAACCAAAAAACAGAGGCCGTGGTTTAGATGTTCTCTTCTTTGATGGAATTTTTGTAGAGCTAACCTGCAGCAGTTTCTGTAGACTAAAGTAAGTAGAAAAAATTACTAAATGAGGAACATACATGGTCTTGGAGACAAATATAGGTCCAGTACCAAACATGCAGTAACTTATTCCAGATTGTGTTGCTGTATGGAGTAACATGATATGACATTAACATCAGTGTCTTCTATCCAGTACCTTTATGAACATTTTTTTTTTTTTTTAACTAAAACACCCATTAGAAAGTCCTTTGGCTCTCTTTTTCCCTGGCCTTTTTCCAGAGAAATGTCCCAAAATAGAGGAAGAATTGCTCAGTAAAGCAAGTATCTCAAAGACAATTCGTAAATTTCCCTGGATGTGCCATGGTTTGATGTTCCATTGCTGTCCTGTTGGTAAGCCAGACTGCTTTGGGAATGGTTTGCTTAGACAGGGGCTGATGTATTTTTCCTCTGTTGCTCTTGTGAGGACAAATTGCTAAGCAAGGGATGTAAAAACCTTAACATCCCTAAGTGTTGTAGATACATTTTTCTGTTAATGAAGCTCAGAGTAGCGTTATTAAAATGAAATTAATGAACAGTTTTCAAATACATCAATAGCTAAAAGAAAACAGAGGATAATGGCAGAGATGTTAGTAAACACGATGAAGCAGAGAAGGCAGAGTTACTGAACACCATCTTTGCATCAGTCTGCACTGACAAGAGCAGCCCTTTTGAATCTCCAACCCAAGAGACAATGGCACAGAAATATTGGAAGGAAGATTTTTCCCTTGGTCAAGGAGAATTGGGTTAGAAAACATATAGGTAAATTTGACATATATAAGTCCATGGCTCCTGATGGGATACATCCATGAGTACTGAGAGAGCTGGTGGGCACCTAGAGGTGGCTGCTCACAATCATCCTTGAAAGGTCTTGGCATCCAGGAGAGCTCCTAGAAGCCTGTAAATCATGGCTGGATATCTCCTGCTATTGTGTGATACAAGTAAAACCTATGGAAAGTAATTAATGAAGGGAGTCAACATGGATCTCTGCAGAGTTTTTCCAGAGAAAAAAACTGGAGAATATTTAACCAGACCTAACTTCATTGGTTTGTTTCTAATGTGCAATCTTTGCATTAATATATTCTGTTTTCAGTACTATACAGGTATGCTTAAACTCGTAGGAATTTTTAAGTTACAGACTAATTATCTGTGCACTCTAATTATCTGTGCACTGAGAAATACGGAATTATGGTCAGAGAAGTACCAAGAAAACAGTCTTTTCCTTATTTGCTGGTAACTGGTATAAAGTTCCTGTAAGTCCTGGAGAAGCAGATGATTATCAAAGAAAGGGAGAGACCCCAGCAGCTATGGAAATGCAGCTGCCATTTTTCTATTAGCCATCCACACAACAAATGTTTTTTGACTTTATAGTCCTTCAGCATTGCTTGAATTTCATTGCAACAAGTCTCAGTTGTTACATAACTTAAGAGATGTGACTAATAAGAGTAAATTTAGGTACAGAAGCACGTAGTGCTCCTTTATTGCACTTTAAAGATAAACAGTATTAATCCCAGGAAAACAAAGTTAAGAAATTTTCTATGCCAGGTGGAAGCAAAGGTTTCATTGTCTGTCTTATAATGTTCATTCTCTTTTGCTTAACCCTGGTCACTGGAGATGGAAGAAGAATGTAAAATATGAAGAACTGCATACGTTACCAGGCTTCTCCTTGGAAGTTGGCCAATATGCCTAAAATACAGAGAATTTTGCAGTTTGTCTGACTAGAGAAAAGAGAAACAAACTATTGAGAAATATACATTTTCTGTATTTTAGGAGATGATGGTGGAATAAAGTGCAGCAGTTCTAAGTGTGTTTAACTTTGTACAAAAGAGTTTATTGTACAATTTGTTAAAGTCTGTGACAATGGCTTCTGAGAATGTCATTCATGAACATGTGAATTTCAACTAAATTTCCTTTAGCTGAAGTGATTTTTCACTCTCCAAAATGTGAAAATTGATAGTGGACACCATATTCCAGAAATTGTTCAGCAGAATGCTAAATACATTTCTTAGGTAGATACTGACCCATGACTGCACACCAGAACAGAATTACAGAATTTTCTGGTCATTTGTGCTGTATTTAAGTGTAAAAGGTATTTCGGTTTTCTTGACTGTAGGTCTGTGTAGGTCAAATTAACCGTGTCAGTTCATTTTATATGGGCTGGTAAATTGCTGTTAGATAATGCCAGATTTCAGTTCCTGCTGTGCTAGGCAGGACGTAGTGTGTTGCCCTTGAAGTCACAGGGCAAAAATACCTCTAATTAAGATGCTGCTTTGAATCTGTTCAAAAAGCTTTTTCAGAAAGTTAAAGTTTCATGTTCAGTTGGTCTGTCAGTAATGTCTAGAAAATATCTTCACTCCCTGCATGCAATAGGTACGCATGTGTCCGTGGAGACTTATATTTCAACAGTTGTTTGATTCATATGTGCCAGTCTGCTTTAAAAAATCCCCACAACTAAACGTGATAAATACAGTGAGTGTGTGAGCAGCTTGACAGCTGTAACACTGAGTGATGGGTTGGGTTTGATAGTATGAGCTTCAGCAAGTAGAACTTTTATGGACATCAAAGGGTTGTCATACAAGATATGTATTTTTTATGTGCGCATACGAGGTTATACATCCATCCTTCTGTAGTAGGTTCATTGCTCGCTCTTTCTTTTTATCCCCTTTTACAGGAAGGCAGGGAGAAAAGGGATTTCTTGAACTGATAGACCTGTGTTGGACATGGCCATTTCCTGAGGTAAAAGTGGAATCATGGAATATTCTGAGTTGGGAGGGACCTATAATGATCATCAAATTCAACTCTTAAGTGAATGGCCTATACAGGGCTCAAACCCACAATTACAGCTTTATTAGCAACATGTTTAATCAGTTGAACCAATCTTAAAGTAAGATGTGTTCCCTTGAAAAAGCTGGTTTCTTGAACCCTTTTTCTAACTCAAATCTTTCTAACAAAATATCCTTTCTGAGCTTTTGTAATAAATATACAAGGGCATAAGACAAAACTGTATTTACATGTTTGAATCTAAGAAACAAACTTCTACATTCATAATTATCAGATCCACTTAAGGGACTAAGCCCATCACATTAAAATCTGGTTTTTCCAGCCCCATTCATGTCTCTTTTCCCTCTAAGATAAGGGGTTTTTCTTTGCCTATCAGTGTTATGTCATTTTGAATTCATTGCAAAACTCATTTGGAGGAAGTAAGGAAGGATAATGAAGGCAAGCATAACTGTATAAGAAGGTGTGAAAACTGCAGATGCCTCCTCAATCAGGCAATGAGGTAATGGTCCTCAAGGTTTCTCTCCAGGATTCCAGGACACTAGAAGCCTTATTAAAGCCCATGCTGAGCATGAGCTGAGGCTCCTTCTCACCTCTGAAGGACTGAAATTTAGAATTTAGTGAGGGTCATGCTGTAGTGTCATATCACTTGTCATCCAGAATTGCACTCAGCCTGATTTTGGGAAGTTCCTAGCAGTGCTCTTCCTTTACCCAAGTGAAGATATTATTGTTCTTCCTGTGCTGCTGTCAGCTCTGTCTCCCTGCAAAAGTGAAAGCAACATAGCAGTTAAACCACTTTGTTAAGGACCTGCTTAACTAACACAATTAGGTTCTCCACTTGGAGTTAGCACAAGAGTTCACCAAGCCTCTTTCAATCATTTGCCAGCAGTCCTGGCTAACAAGGGAGATCCTGGACAACCAGAGGTTTTCCAGCAGGATTCTCACCTGCAGGAAGGTTTGGAAGGAGGGTCTGGAAAACTACAGGCCTGTCAGCCTGACCTCAGTGCTGGGGAAGGTCATGAAGGAGATCAACCTGAGTGCCGTCATATGGCACATGCAGGACTAATGGGGCATTAGGAAAGGCAGGTCCTGCTCAACAAATCTGATGTCTTTCTATAATAGAGTTACCTGTTTAGTGGATGAGAGAAAGGCTGTGGATATTTTTTGTTTATTAAAGCCTTTGACACTGTCTCCCACAGCATTCTTCTGGAGAAACTGGCTGATCATGGTTAGGACAGGTGCACTCTGCACTGGTTAAAAACTGGCTAGGTGGCCCAGCCCACCACAACTCCATTATGGTGAATGGAGTTAAATCCTGTTGTAGAACAGTCACCAGTTGTGTTCCCCAGGGGTCAGTATTGGGTTCAGTCTTGTTGAATATCTTTATCAATTATTAGGATGAGGGCATCAAGTGCACTCTCAGTCAGTTTGCAGATGATACCAGGCTGATTTGCTGGAGGGCAGGAAGGCTCTGCAAAGGGATCTGGACAGCCTAGATCTATAGGCCAAGGCTAATTGTATGAGGTTAAACAAGGCCAATTGCCAGGTCCTGTGCTTGGATCACAACGACCCCGTGCAGAGCTGCAGGTTGGAGGAATGTGTCTGGAAATCAGTCCAGAGGTAAAGCACTTGGGAATGTCAACAGTGGCTGAACAGGAGCCAGTGTGTGCCCAGGTGATCAAGAAGGCCAGTGGCATCCTGTACCAGCAATAGTGTAGCCAGCAGGACCAGGGCACTGATTGTCCTGTACTCAGAACTGTTGAGGCCATGCCTTGAGTTCTGTGTCCTGTTCTGGGCCCCTCACTACAAGAAAGTAATTGAACAAGTACAGATAAGGGCAATGGAGCTGGTGAAAGGTCTGGGGCACAGTCTGATAAAGATAGTTGAGGGAGCTGATCACTGAGAGCCAGAGAAAAGGAGGCTCAAGGGAAACCTTACACTCTCTACAACTGCCTAAAAGGATATTGTAATGAGGTGGGGGTCAGCCTCTTCTCTCAGGTAACAAGTGACATGGCAACAGGAAATGGCCTCAAGCTTTATCAGGGGAGATTTAGATTGAATATTAGGGAAAGTTTCTTTACTGAAAGGGTGGTCAAATACTGGAACAGGCTTGGAATAGAGAATTGATTGAGTCACCATCCCTGGGAGTATGTAACAGACATCTAGATGTGGCACTTGGGAGTTTAGGGAATAGATGGCAATGTTAGATTAAGAGCTGAACTCAATGATTTTAGAGGTCTTTTCTTGATTGATTCCATGATCCTATAAAAGGACTGAGAGACAGAAACTAAATTAACATGTGAGTTAGACAGTCTATTAGGATATAGTGAGCAGAATGGACCTTTGGGTATCTAATTTAAAACTATGAGGTTTCAAATGGCCTGAGCTGACAAAGACACCAGAGTACACTTACATGAAAGCATTCCTTATCAGATTTTCCATGGCTGTGTATTGGCAAGCTGTGCCAAAAGAATGTGTTGTAAACATGAAGACATCTGTCTCATGTTTGAATGGTATTTACTATAGTAGCATTTATAACCCGGAAAACTGGTGAAATGTGGAAAAAATAATTATATTATTTATCCAGGTAAATACTAATCTCTGTCTGCAGAAGGTGTGACTCCTGTAGCTATAGAAAAGGAAGAGATAAAACACTTACTGATGAAGTGGGTGTTATGATCTGCCCATTATCTACTCAAACCACTTAAAACAGAGGTTTGAGTGTAAGCCTTTTTCCTGCAATGTACTTGGGGTTCTTTTATTCTTTCTTATGGAAATAAATTGGCACACTATATGTGACTGAGCTGACCCAAATGTGGGCCAGTGTGCAAATGCTTCTAAAACATCTGAGTAGACAGAAGGGTATGTTTCAGGTTCTAACAAGACTCATCTTACAAATTGTGCTCTTCTATCCTTCTCTAACCCACAGAATTATACAGTTTTACACTGTTTTGCCAGGCAAAATAAAGTGATAATTGCTTCTGGTTTTACTTTGCTTTGCTGTAAAACACAGGTATTTCAGAATTTGACAACTGTTGCTAAGACAGGAAAATCAGTGAAATGTACAGTGTTTCTTTTTAGTGAGTTTTGCAAATTTAATTGCATTTGTGGTTCAGTGAGGATTCCAGCTGAATGAAGTATATGCTTACATTTGTGAATAAGCTTGAATATATTGAGGGATTGGATTTGCAAATCAATGCATGGTTGGGAGGTTTGCTTTGAGATAGATACCTAAAAAGCCAGAATTTGGGGGCAAAATTGCTAAAAATAAACCAAAAGAAATTTACAGCAGAAACCCATTGTGCTGGTAAGGGTCTGCAGAAGCTTGTGCAATTACACTGTTACTTGGTGAAGCCTTGCTTAGGTCTATAGCAAGCAAAAGATGATGCTGTGGTTGGATGGAAAAGTCCCTATCACAAAACCCAACGATCTTCCACTTCAGCTGCCCACAATACCAGAAAGGGCAAAACATCCTCTTGAATGAGCTGCTTTCCCACAGTCCTGGGTCAGAGTGGCAGCAGAGACAGCAGAGGAAGTTCGGTCTTCTGTGGAGTGTGTGTGTGTGCCCGACACTGCTCAACCTGCATTTGATGTGGACCGAAGGAAAAGTTCTTTTTCAGAGTTACTGTTGCTAGCAAGTTTCTCCAGGAGTGTTTTCTTGTCTCCAATCCATGAACTATTGTACTGACTCCTGGGGATTTCCTCTGAAAAGCCACAGTTTACCCAGCTGTCTAACACTGCAACTCTTTGCTTTTAAGTCCTTCATAGACTAGGCTATGCCTGTTCCTTTCTCCTTCTTCCACACTCCACATAGTTCCCTCATAAGATTTAATTTTATTAATTTATTAACTTATTGATTTAATTATTCTTTTGGCTGCTCCTTTATTTGAGGAGAGGTAGGCTTTGTACTGCTTCTTGTAGCATGAAGGAGTGTACTGGAGAAACCCCGATATCTTAATATGGGAACCTGGACAGAACCAGCAGGATTTGAAGGCCTCTTATGCCTAGCTCTTGGTAGAGCATACACTCTACTGGACTGAAATGCTCCTGTATGTTCTTACGTCTTGCTGCAACAAGTTACTTTATGGAGTGCAAAAACTGAATTAAGAAGAGTAGAAACAAAACTTTCTCCATTTTTCTTTAGGAATAAATCACAGTCTTTACTGAGGTCTTATTTTACAAAATATGGGAGATGCATCAAACATCTGCTTCAAAAGGAAACGCTTCTTTACAGAAAAAAGAAAAAAAGTGCCAAACCAGTCAAACAAATAAACAAAAACATCATTAAAAAACCCCAAGCATGGCATCTCTTAAAATCCACCGGATGCCAGTATTGTTCTAATGTGTCAGTATGATTTCTCTGCATTTCTCTCATATTTGAATTGTTGCTAGTTGCCCTTAGCAATCACACAAGTTCTTCCAAATAGTGGTTTGTCCCTTGCATCTGAAAAATTTGTGTAATACTGGGCAGGGAAACTCATTATATTCACTTTACTTGCACATCTGGAGTCATCAGGAGGTCCTCTTTTTAATCCCACCCTTTCTAAGGTGTCTTCTTAATAACTAGCATCCCAAAGGACTGCTGATGCCTCAGGCACTTCTTTGCCTTGCTGTACACCCTCAGTAGTGATGCTCTCAGCAGTGGGAATTCCTGCAGCCTGGTGGAGCAGGATGGCCGTGCTGGTCTCCTGCCACCTCAGCAGTCAGTTTCAAAAGCAAGGTACCTGATTGGCTGCATCCAGGATGCTGTGAGATACTTGAGAAACAGACTTACATTGCTTGCCTATTGTTTGTTTCTTCTTCATCTACCACAGCTTGTACTGATTCAATGCTTGTACTACATAGTGTTACAAAGTCTTACATTTTTTTAAAAGCACATGACAGAGTAACTGTAAAATGGTACCACAAAGTTCCTGTGACATGAAGTGGGTAGAATCTCTTTGACTTGAGAATGATATTGAAAGGTTGCAATGTCTGTATTCAGTGGGGTTTTTTCATTTTGAAAAAAATGCTATTAGTCTTTCCAGGAAAGAGATCTACTACTTTATTAACCAGGGGAGTGAATTCAATGAGATAGCTCTGTGTCTCACAGATGGTCTACGTCATTCTTCTGGATGCTGTTTCACTGAATTCCTGCCTAACCATGTTGTTGAGGTTGAGCACACTGAAGTTTTGATGAAAAGAGTTAAGCTGGGTAATCAAGGAAGTCCTACAGAAACTGTATACCTGCACTGGCAGTTAGGAATTAATTTAATTAGTGCCAGCAAATTTAAGGGGTCAATGACAGGGTTTTAACTTATAGACAGCAAGTTGTAACTAATGTACTCAGTGACTCCAGGAATGTGAGAAGCTTATTTATTAATATTCAAAAGCTCAAAATAATCAAGACGTAATTTCTAATTTCTTCTTCTTGCCAAACCCCAAGATTGTCAGTCTTTTCTGCGGTCTAGTTTAGTATGCATGCTGTAAATATATCTAGAACACCATAAAATATGGTGTTAATAATAAAGATTGGTTCCCTTTTGGGGTATCATGCAGTACAATTAAGCAGTATGAAGCTTAAATTTTCAAGAGAATTTTGGTTTAGAACCACAACTTCTCTGATTCTAAGTGCAAATCATTAATTTATTCTTCTCTTCTGCTTAATTCTTCTATTTCACAAATATTTTCAGTCTCATTCCTATGTAGAAATTTTAGCTAATTTCACTGTGATTGCTTGCTATTTAGAAGGTAGTTACAATCTTATTTCTGGATAAAATTTAAGAAGTCAGTTCCCATTGTGGACTAAGTTGTGCCATTATGGAAGAAAGTTCCTATATTTAGAAGGAAATCAGTGCACATGACAGCAGGGCAGAGAGACAAATGCATAGTGTAACTCAAACACATCTAAGGATACTACTCATTTACTGTTACTGTAAAGGTGTTCATGAAGAAACCATTGCATTTTCTTTTTTAATTTATGGTCAAACTGGTTATTATTTACTATATTTTATGATTTCCATGCCCCCCCCTAAAATCCATTTTTCAAATGTGTCTGCTATCATATGTCACAAATATTTTCCTGCTAGTCCCCACTGGTGACCTCTTGCACACAGCTGAGAGGACAGAAACCATGGTCATGTGGATTCCTGCAGGGATGGTGAAACACAGACTTTTGAGTGTGTGAACTGAATCATTTTACTCTCCTTCAGCCAACTCTCAAGTGTAATGTCCTGTCGGACTCACATTCATGATAATTCAGTTTCTGGTGTTGTAGCAGTCTTTTGCACCCCTCATCCTGGAAATCAGATTCGATTCTCAAGACTTGCCTGCAATCTGCTGCTACTGGCCTATCAAAGAATTACAGACTCACAGAATGGGTCATGTTGGAAAGGGGCCACAGTGGGTCATCTCATCCAACCTCCCTGCTTAAGCAAGGTCTCCCTACAGCACACTGCACAAAATTGCATCCAGACCGTTCTTGAATGTGTCTAGGAGATATCTGCAGGAGGACACCCCATGTTGGTGTCTGATCTTCCTCACCTCTCATAGCAGAATTCTTTAATCTCTTCCCCAAGAGTAGGCCTACGTGCCAAACATATCTTCAGCAGTGGCTTCCCGCCCAGGGCCCCATATGGCAGAACACTTGCTTTCCAAGCCGTTGCCCTGGAGCACCTGCAGAAATAGCACAGCCTCTTTAAGTGATGGTCCAGGGGCCTGGAAGTGTGGCCACATGCTTGGGATGATCAGACTTGCTGTCTGCAATGCACTTGCCAAGGCACCAGTGCTTCCTGCAGAAACGTGCCACCTGCTTCCTGCTCTGGCATGCCACTGCCATGGCATGGGCTGGGATGTTATGTCAGAGGCATGACAGATAACTCACCCAGCAGCTGCTGGCCCATGCTGTGTGGGATAAGGAAGGGACTATCTGGGTTCATTTTCAGCTTCTCTCACAGGACTGCCAGGCAAGGGGCAGCAGGGTCAAGTTGTTACAGGATAGTGATCCCTAATTCCCCAGTCATGGCCTCGTGCTGGAATGTATCCAGAAAACATTTAAAATTGAACTTATGGGTGATATTGAGAACCAGAGAATAACACTGGCTCAACAAAGACCCAAAGATCGGCTTTAAGAGTCTAATCTCCAGTCCACAGAAACTAATGGAACTCTTTAATCTAGCTGCAGAGATTGTTGTCCAAATGCAAAATCATGGTTACAAAACTGAGTCAGTGAGACAAGAAATGAAGATGAAAACTTTTTGTCCCTTCTGCATAAGTGGAATAATAGCAGCCCAAAAGTACATTTGCACAAGTCATACTAAAAGGCTTTTGAAGATTATGCAAATGTTAGTCTTTGCATTATGACCAAAGAACAACCCAGTGTTTGAAATAGCAAGCCTGTGACCATTAGACGAGAAGATAGCGGCAACATAAGTGGCAAACAAAGGCTATTCCAGTTCTTACAGAAATTCAGTGCTCTTTTTCTGTGCTGGTAAACACAGCAGTGGGAAAAAATTAGGTAATTATTCTGATCTGGTGAAAAGTAAGCAAATGTTGACCCTTTAAATATTGTTACTGACGACCCAAACTGTTCTTTTCTCTGGAAATAACATTTATTCTAGTGAGGGCAAAGACCAAATAATTTGGTTTTAGTAGCATTTTATTTGTTAATTTGCTTTACAAAAGTAAAGGAAGTGTGTCAACTGAAAGAAAGAATAGGCTGTTCTTTTTAATATCATATATGGCAACTGTGTTCTCCTTTTATGTGAGATTTTTCTGTTGGATAAGGTCCCTAATGGACAGTCACTCTTCCACTTCTTCAACCTCTATCCCTGGTATTTGTTGTAAATATGAATCTGTGTTAAACAGAAGCTCTGATCCTTTGAGTCCTTGATTATTAAGCAGCACAAGTGTTTTGCATGGAGCTGTCTGTATAATTTATTAATCCCAAAATTACTCAAAACTGATCTGCTTGCTCTTTCAGATGTGAAAGAAGTGTTTTTAAAGGATTTTCCTTTTGTCTTATAAAACTCACAAGCTGTTGTGGTTGTAAAATCAAAGTTGTCCTGGCTAAAATGTATTTGTGGTTTAGGCTGCTTTGTTTTTTGAAAATGCCTACTCGCATTGTCTCAGGCGAAATAGCCAGTATGGGTTATTTTGTTGGTAATCCATGGGCTCTGGAAGTGTCTCATAGTTATAATAATTTTCATTTTTTTTCATTTCTTTTCATTTCTTCAATTTATACTGTATAATTTTCTGTTTTCCTAGTATTTCAGAAATATACCTTGAAGTTTGTTTTCAAATGATAAAAAGCAAGAAATTCAGACTTAGAGAGAAACTTACAGTTAATTTTTTTTCTGGCACCTAAAGGCTAAAGAACAGCAGGACTTCGTTGGGAGACCATATGGGAAAGCTCTTGGCTTGCCTCATTACCTCTTTCTCAGTAATCTCTGCATTTGCAGAGAATCAAGATACTGAAAAGTATTCATAGCCTACAGTATATTTGGGCCCATATATTTAGAAAGAAGATTGTTCAGTCCTTGTACCATGGCATAATTCATATGACTCAAGCATTGGTGAAATTTCCTTTGTGTTCTTTCCTGGTGGACCATGGATTTGGAAGCCAGCTTTGACTGGCAACTTGATCCAATGCTCTGAGATAAACTTCAAGTTTAAACTTTGCTTGGGAACAAGGAGGTGTTAGGAAGCCCAGTCCAGGGTACTGGAGAAGAGAGAACTGGACTTGTTCCCAAAGGGAAGTTTCTTTGGCCTTAGCCTTAGCACAGGGCATAGCCTGAAAAAAGGATGAAAGGAGAAATTGGAAAGGGAGAAATTGGAAAAGGAGAAATTTAAGTCTTATCTTAACATTATGTTAAAAATGTTAAAAAGCAGAAATTTTTCTTGGTATAACACTGCTGTGACCTTGAGAAGGAAGTTAACCTTTATAGAATGAAACCTTTAGAACTAAGGGAAACCTTGTCACAGGAAATCTATTAGGGCTTGTCCAGGCCCTAATACTATTCTTTTAGCCAAAACTAATCCTTTTGTCCTCAACAGACTCCAACAACTGCAACTGCAGCTGGACCTATGGAAGATATGATGAGAAAGTTTCTTCCGTCTCTGACCCTGCTATTGATACCAGGTTGTTAAGAGAAGGAAGATGCTTTGAATATCAAGGCTATAGCAGCTAAATATCTGTCTGTATGTCAAGAGTGAGAGAGACTGTTGGAAAATATCAGGAGAGAGGCAAAATTAATGTTCTGAGTTTTGGAGTGGAATGGGCCAGCTTCACACATAAAAAATATCTTTGCAACTTGAGGAGGAATAAAAAGATTTGAAGGGTGGACGACTTTGACTTGGCAGGAGAAGAAGTTGGAACTGATCAAAGGAGAAAAGATAAGTCTTAATAGGTGAAAGTGAAATTGAAGACTCAAGGAGAGACAGTACAACATGTTGTGCAAATTGCATTTAAGAGGGATAAGTGGTAAGGCATCTAAGACTTCATTTCTGATACTATTGGAGGTCAGGATCTTGTGAGAAATAAAAATATATAAGAGTTCCATTCCTGCTGTCTCCCTCCTGCTTTTCTTCTTTCTCACAAGGTTCCTTGTAATGACCTGGGTTTGGGTAGATGACATCTCCAGGATATCTTTGCTAGATAAGAAATTGCTTATTTGAGCCCCTCTTTCCTTAAGACACTCATAAACATGTGGAAAAAAGTCTTGGATGGATGAAATAGTACATTACATTTGCAACCCATGGACTTGTCATCAGTTTATCTTGGAGCCGCAAAGACCTTCCCTTATCTTACAGTATGGGACATATGCATCTTATTTTGCATAAATGGCTAGCACTTTATGTCTCAGGCAATCATAAGATTTTAGGGAAAATAAAGTGTTGAGAACAAGGAGTAAAGAATTTTCCTGCTTCTGATGGCCTAGAGTGGCATGTGTTGCAGAAGCCATAGATTCAAACATTACATCATAGACTTATTAAGCACAAATCATTCTGCATAATAGGTTTTATGTTGATTGAGAGTCAAATACTATGTGGTGGTGCTTATATCTACTTGGAGAAATACTTCCAACAAACACTATGCAAGATAACTTTGAAAGAATATACAGTTAAAGCCTGTGAAGTGAGATCTAGAGAATTACCCTGTTTGATTTTATCAAAACATAACTGTCTGAATACTTACTATGCTTGCCACATGGCCTGTCAATTGATTTTCTTTTATCCCAATGCATTATATCCATGGCTAAATGTATGATGGAGTTCCCTGTGGATGACTCCCCCCATAGAAAGTTATTTTTGTATCTCATTTCTTGACCTTCGCGATTTTCTCACCTGCTTCTGCCCCTCCCGCTTTCTAAACGTTAGAGGCAAAGCCATGTCATTTAATGCACATCCATATGACAAAGCTGGGTTTCTCCTGTCTCAGCTGGGTAATGACAGAGTACAAGGTGACAAACACGTTTTTCCACTGTTCTGTTGTCTGTATGGTTTTTCTTTCTTGCAATGATGTGCACTGAGGCTGGGAAGAAGTACTCTTTGTGAGACAGGGAATATTCCAAGTGAGGAAGAAGTAGGCAGACTTGTAAATGGACACACAATAACATGCAGTTTTGAGTTTAAGGAGCAGAGGTAGCAAGAAACTCACAGTAACTTGGGCTGAGTCATTTTCACCAATCCTTGAAGCCTTGATTCCATCAAACCATTGCTTGATTTTAATTTTCTGGAGATTTCCTCAAATTCTTTTGCTTAACATTAATTTTTTTTTCTCCCTTAGAGCGTCATAAGCTGGAAGTATCACTAGAAGAGCTTAGTTATATTTCTCATTTTCCTGGAAGTCCACATTTTTGGTTGAACTGAAGAACAGCCTTGCCTTTCCTTCCCCCATTGTTCCATGTGTGGAACTGTGATGAAGAGTTGCACATGAAGAGTAACTTGTGTAAGTAGTCCATGTACCCAGTACCTGTGCAGCTGTTTCTCTGCTGGAGGCAGACAGATTTGTGCCATTCTGCCTTTAAAGATAACTGTGAGAGAGAGACTTCACACTGTGGGCCTATGGGTGCTATCAGAGAAGGGATGAGATCATTGGCTCTTCAAACTCCTTATCAAATGTACTGATGGCTCACAAGCACCCTGTTTTGGCCTCCAGTCACAAGTGGCCTAAAAAACCTGCAGATGTTTCTTAGATAGGCTGGTTAGAATGATCCTGTGCTGCCAAAAAGTTATGCAGTAAAACTTCAACCTGCAGGATCTTGGTTTCCAGCAGTTACAGCTGTTAGGCAGTAGGGGTGCTGTTAGGCTGCAGAAAATGCTGTTGTCATCTCTCTTGTGTTAGTGTTCTTGAAAAGGATGAAGAAGGAGAAATGCTATTTCAAGTGTATAAGAGAAAAGTAGAGCACTTCCTGTTGAATGTGCAGAACAAAGTGTTCCAGCTTTTCTCCTGTCTGGTTGTAAACCTGTCTTTGTTGATACTGATGTTGACTGAATGCCAGTGAATGGGGCTGCTGGAACCAAAAGCACAGCGTGTGAATGCTTGCATGCTGTCTTGCCAGCAGAGGACTCTTCACCTTAAAGTTGTGGTTTATTTTCCATGCTGCAGGTATTAGTATCCTTGAGCCTCATTAACGGTTCTGAGGAAGTTTTTAGAAAAGTTTATAGAAGTTTATAATTTGTATCAGCATGATTCTAAAATTAAAAGTTCATTTATCACTTGATTCCATAGCAAGATATTTCTCATGAAGTCTGAAATGTGTCTCATTGGTGACTTTCTGACTCATAAGCCTGAGGTCAAATTATTTGAAGAATTTCTACATCATAAAAAACTTCAATGGAAAATCACTGCTTAAAGAAGTGAGGGGTTTGTATCAAGTAACTAATCTGAACTAATAATTCATTTTACTCTGTAAAATGTGTATATGGTTTCCTAAGAAAAGAATTTAATTGTAAGCTAACTTACTCTAAATGTGAATTGAAATTCTGTGACCTATAGCGAGCAGCTAAAGGCTCTGGCTTTGCCTAGTTTGGAAAAAAAGAGGGCTAATGGGTGAACTCGTTGCTCTCTTCAGCTTCCTGAAGAAAAGAAGGAGCGAGGGAGGTGCTGGGCTCTTTTACCTGATCCCTAGTGACAGAATACATAGAAATGGTTCAGAGCTTCAGCAGATGAGGTTTAGATTTGATATTAGAAAACATTTCTTCACAGACAGTGGGGGTGAAATACTGGAACAGTTTTCCTGGAGAAGTGCTCAATGCCCCAAGTATGCCAATGTTTGAGACATATGGACAACTCCCTCTTAAGCTTTTTGTCACCCGAGAAAGAGTCAGGCAGTTGGACTGGATGATTTTTGTTTTATCTATTCAAGATGTAATTATTCTGTTCTACTGTATTGTATTCAATTTCATTCCATTCCATTAATTTTCTAGAAGCAATTTAATTGCTTTTTTTAATATCGCTCACTTGTTTTTGATATGGCTCTGAATGACAGTGTTTCTCATTCCTTGAGGCCAATGGCAAATTTCTACTCATTCACGGTAGAATAGTTACAGATATACTGTGGTTAATGTAATGCAGTAAATAATTTTCAAAACTGCTCAGTATGAAAAGAAATATCAATTTTTTTTTTTTAAATTATCACCTCTGCAGTAAGTTCTTCCTGACTGTTTTAGTTATGGATTTCTCAGTTTCTGGAAACTGCAAAGCTGTAAAGTTCTCTGCATTTTACTTCATCTTTACATGTCTACTGTTCGAATTCAGAGTATCCTCCTTGGTGTAAATATTTGAATACTTTTTGAAAATTTTGGCTTACAAAGCTTTGAACTCATCCTTTTAGAGTTCTCAGAGACTGCTAGTTTAATGTTGTTTGGACTGTTAAGTAAGTATAACCCAATTATGAAGTTAGCTTTCCGAATCTGCTCTGGCTAATGGAATACTGTGACTTTTATATTGAACTTTTCCTTACCATTCAGACAAAAATCCTCTTTTAGTAAACATGCTTGAAAATACTAGCAAACACTGCTGTCCTTGTCATCCAAACAACAGGATATTATGCAATTTTAAATAGAATGGATTATTTCTCTTCCGTGGAAAGAAACATCAATTTTGCTGCTTACAAAAAATTAGTTTTCAATTGTGGAATAAATATGGAGAACAGATACTTACTTACTGTGTCTTGGCCTTAATAAAATTGAGAAAACTCTCACTGGCTTAGGGTGATACACGTTTTTTACTTGGCAAGGTTATTCTGAGAGTTTATACAAGTCAGAAAGCTTGTCTTATTACCTGATAGAGTCACTCTTAATCAGAACCAGCTGACAGCTTTTCAGCAAGAGGAACAAACCTTTGCTAGCTGTAGATGAGAAACAGAATTACTTTTTGCCTCAGGGAAAAAATAAAAGGATAAGAAAAGTCAGGACATAAACAGGAAGCAAAGTAGATGTCTGAAGATTAATGCTTACCACTTTTTCAGATTTTGGGGGGCTGCAAGAGATGCCAGAATGCAAAATTCACCCTCTGTCTCAGGTCTCTGATAAATCAACATATCATAGGGTAGAGCCACAGTCCCTTTGAATTTTCCATCAGTCTTAACCTGAACCTTGCTGTGCCTGTGTTTAAAACCATCACTGTTGGACCAGTTCAGAAGATTGTGAAAGTAAAATACTCTATTGAAGTTGGTACTGCTACCATGGTTTACACTGGATGACTTTTTGTGTATGTGTTTGGTCCCAACATGAGTTGTGTTTTTACATGATATATAAAGTTACCCTTGAAGTATAAGATTGCCCATATAGATGACAGCTCTGTCTCCATTCCACTGGCTGTATTAAAGTCCAAATAAAAAAACCTATTGTTTGGCTTTGTTGCAGAGTTTCTAGTCATTAGACTGCTCGTAAAAGCTAGGCATTTATCTTGTGGCATGAAGAATAATTGTTTGCTCGTACCTGCAGTACCTGGTTATAGACTGATGCTCATCTGAGATGCACAAAAAAAAAAAAACAAAAACAACAACTTTTGTCAACAACAGAAATAGGCTTAAAGTTGCAAAAGGGAAACATAAGTGGCTAGTATAACCTAATCCCTACTGATAAAGGCAGAGGTGTTTTCCAATAAAGCAGTTAGGTGTTATTAGTTAGATACTCACAGAGATGCGCAGAAACAAAGAGAATTTTCCACAATAAACCACTTAATAATATTTAAAAAAACACAATTAATAAAGGAAACAGACATGTCTGGGCTCTTCTGAAAATGTCTCTGAACAACCCACCACAACATAGAGCCAAGATGATTTATGCAGATGCTTCAAACCACTGAAGTAAAATATTTCAAGTGCGGCTCAAAAAGTGCCACATGGCTTAAGTGATAATGCACTTATGATCTAGATTGGGAGTCATATCACTTACATTTACTCAAGGTACATAATTTATTCAACCTGTTGTTGGTACTGAGGCTGATTGAAAACACACTCACTTCACCTCATAATCAATTTTCTGCTAACTCATCCAGAAATCAGCCCAAGATGGTGTTATAAAAATAATTTATTTGTTATGAATTTCATTTTTGCAGGAATCACATTCTTTGCTTCTCTTCATGGATATAGCTAGGGAATATTCATAGACAGTTCTAGGGGAATGTCCAACATACTTGCTCACAAATTAGTTGTTTGTGAACCAAAGCAGAATTTTTAGAAAGGATTGAAACTAAATTTATTTGAGAGGAATCTGGATCTAGTCAAAGAAGAGGGAAGAGAGAACTGAAACTAGGGAAGAACGGGGAACAATGCAGGGACAGATGTGTACTGTCTTTGACTTTTGTTTGAGGCAGGATCAATCCCAACATTTATTTGCTTTCCTTTTGTCTTTTCACCATGCTACGGAGGAGAAGGCCATGTAATTACAGAGCAAAATTGATACTAGAAAATTTTGGAGTTCTGTATGCTTACATTAATGACTGTGAAAAGCTAGGTGCTGAATGACATTCGACAGCAACCTCTTTCAAGAGAAAAGGGAAAATGCAGATATTTTTTGTCCTTTAAGAGTGCTTTCAATACAGATATTTTTAATGCCCTCCAGTGCTAGCAAACATTATTCATTATGAAGAGTGCTTGTTTTCCTTCAGTGTAGAAAATACTGATCTGACCTTAAAAATACCAGATTTAGTGTAGACAAGGACAAACAATTTGATAAAATGGGGCAATATTTGTATGTCTTTGTTCCCTGCTATTAAAATATTATTTCAAATTTGGAGCAATAATAACTTTTTTCTGAAAATGTGTCCTACTTATTCAGAAAAATAGGCTTGTTACCTTATCTTCCAGGTCTCTGTACAATAAATTGTTTCTAGAAAGTCATGTAGCAAGTTCTAAGTGAATCGGTTACTTTGAAGGTTCAAAGAGAAATTAATTTCTGGTGGCATTGCATAGGAATGTACTAATTAGCAGTTCTCATCACACTGAGACCCCCATTCTGCTTGGTTTGAAGCCCCGTTATTTTTCTCCTTTCAAGTAGCCCCTTTTATCTTATTTAAAAATGGCTATTTGATGAATTATGTCACAGAAAATATCAGCCATTTGGTCAGTTTCTTCTCCACCTTTGACTAAAGCTGACTGGGATGTGGAGAACAATCTTCAGTGTTTCCATAACTGTGGCTGCAGTCCTTCAGCAGAAGTGAGTAATTTGAATAAATGAGCATCAGTGAAAAGTAAGGATACCTCATTGAGTGCTGAAGATAATGTTCCCTTGCTAATCAGATCAATTCCACTTATTTTAATCACAGAATCATAGAATTCTTTGGGTTGGCAAGGACCTTAAAAATCATCTAGTTTCAACCCTCTGGCCATGGGCAGGGATGCTGCCCATTAGATCAGGTCCAGCCTGGCCTTTGTAATTGTTCAATTCATTCAAATGCCGTGAATGAAAGCCCTTTGACTCACTGAAGGATGACTTCAAAATACAAAGCCAGAAAAAAAAAAAACAAAACTCAAAATTATATTCAGAGGACAATGTAACCACTAACCTGTGGGACTGGAAGTACTCAGGTGAAACTTTTGTTCAGCATTTCCTTTTCTTCTGTTTCATGTTAAAGGACTTACATCCATGCAGCTTTTGTTGAATATTCTGTTGCTGTTGAATTTTTTAGATTAATTATGAGGATCCAAGATTACACTTTCTAGTGTATCAGACAGAGTATGTCATCTGGGACACTGAAACATCAGCACTGTATAGAATGTCATGGAAGTCTGATCCTCCAAGTAATTTGATCACAAAAGAATGTCTATTAAAGACATTAAACTCTGTTTTGCTTTGTTATTTAATCTTACTACTTTCATAATGTGCTCTTGATTACCCAGTGTTTATTGCCATTCAGGAGTATATTTGCCCCAAGAAATATCCCTTTAATATCAAGGAGACAGCAATTTTATTGTCATGTTGCAATATTTGGGAGACACTGTTTACTCTGAAGAGCCCAATTTCATTTTCAGAATTCAGTCTTCATGTTCCACACACATGTTCTTAGTTTAATCCAAGGTCTGTGGCTATTTAACTATTTCCCTGGACCTCGTTAAAGAGGCCTGATACCTAGTGATGTAAGTGAAAGTCACTTTTCCATATTATTCAGAGTGTGACGATCTTCTTCTTACTGGGTATGGAAATTTTGCTTATGAGACTCGCAGTTGCGAAGGCATCTACTATGTGTAGTACTTGAACAGAGCAACATCTTGAAAAACTGTTAGGCCTGAAGAGCTTTATAACCATTTATTTCTTGAAATCAGATTTGAGACAAACTTCTCAGAATGGGATGATACTAAGTAGCAATTATGTCCATTTTTTAAAGCAGACAGAGAAAACTCCCAAACCCTTATTTACAAAAAATAAAAACTAGGGTCCTTATTTCTCTGTTTTCTTTGTTTCAAGGACTGATCAGCAAGATAATTTTCTTCTGATGTTTGTGGCTTTTTAACCTTTCTAGAAAAAATAGGATACAGTGTTTGCATGGCACTTCTGACTTGGAAACACCTGGTTTTCATTTGAAAATTACATGAGAAGCTTTAGTCCTGGGTTTAATTTCAAATGAAATCTGTGTGGCTGTAATACGGAGCAGCACTGTTCTGGGTCCTGGTTACAAGGAGCACCTTAATTTAATTGACAAAAACACTCCCCTTTCTTCTCTTCCTCGCCAACTCCCCCAAGTTCAAAGTTATATTAGGTATAAAGAGTTGGAATGAAATTAAATGAAATTAAATAAAGACAAGGACCCTTGCATGCTCCAAAGTGTCTGGATAAAAAAAAAACCTGTAGCTTGAGCCAATCCTGTTATACAGGTCAATCAGCTATGAACTCCACTGTGAAGAAAAAAAAATAAGGAAAAAAGTGAGGAGAGTGCACTAGAAAGTTCACAAAAGGAAATGTTGATAAGTGTAAAATTAATGGATTTTCAGCTGTGTGGATAAACCCTGTACATTGGGTTATTTTACAGCATACACCACTCAGTGGGTTTCCCATGAGAGAACTGCAAAGAAAAGAAGCAATCCTTTTACTTTGTCTTAATTTTTAATGATAGTGCAAGTTTTGAATACTCTCTTTGAGACTAATGCCAACCATATGGAGAGTTGCCTTTTCTCTAGTTGCTACCTTTCAGACTGAGTTAGCCACCTTCTTGGGGGTTTAACTGTCTATGATGGTAACTTGCCCATCTAGATGTAGATAAAAATCACCTAAATTCTGACTTCTCTACTGCCTTGCCACAATTTCCTGTTACTGGTAAGATGACAACCATAGTGCTCCTGGGAAGGAATAGAAATGCAATTTACTTTTGCAGGTAAGGATTTGCAGCATAAATTCCCAGAAAAAACCCTAAAATGCACATAAGTACATCCTGTTGCACAACAGGAGCATCTTGAAGCTGTTGAATAATTTCTTGTCCATGTGAGAATGTAGTCTTGTTGAAAGTGCAGTTGTTTCTACTGACAAAACCAATGTTGCAACTGTCCTCCCCTTAGACAGACTGAAAGACAGACTGAAAGACAGACTGAAAGACAGACTGAAAGACAGACTGAAAGAGAAATTTTGCTGTGTCCACATATTATGAACAAAATCTGGACAATTGCCTTCCCTGAAACTTTTGACCAATGAGTGTTAATCTCTCAGAAACAAAAGGATTAGCTATGTAGTGACCTATCCAGCACTGTTACACACCACAGAAGGTAACCTCCAAGTAAGCTTCACTTTCAATTCTTTTTTTGAGCTTAAGGCTTGTATCCTATGGTCAGCCATAGCACTCGTAGTACAGGCTGGCCAAGCTGTGCACTGTGCAGATAATACAAAAATTCTGGTGATGAAAAATCAGGAAGTGAAATACTCTGCTGATCACTCTTACTGCTATCTGCATTAATGAAGTAGAAATTATGTGAGAGTGTTTCTTGCCATACTGTACGGAGGCCAAAGCAATGGCTCTTTCCTACTTCTCACTCATGTCCTGAGAAGGGCCCCAACCTTTCTCTAATGATGACACTTTTTTGATGATAGTTTTCTTCCAACTTGTCAGCATGCTTGGTATTGTGCTGCCACAGCATCTATGTAGCTGTTGGTGTTATGTCTGTGCATTCTGTAGTGACTTGCTGAACAGACATAATCTCATTGTCTGGTCATTTATAACTGTATTGGAGACAGTTCTAGAAATGTACTGGCAGGATAAACTCTGGCCATTTGAGATAGCCTAATGGATCTCTTCCATCTTTCAACTTTAATAATTAACATCTCATTTTGGTTAATTTGCAGTGATTAGTGTCTCTTAAACAGCTGATAAAAATATCCAATACTTTTCATGTGAAAGCTAACTGAAGCAATCAGCAAACATCTGCATAGATCCAGACTTCAGGGATGGTGAAGGGTGTGGAGGCAAAGCTGTAGGAGGAGTGGCTGAGGTCGCTTGGTCTGTTTAGCCTAGAGAGGGGGAAACTGAGGGGAAACCTGACTGCAGTTACAACTTCGTCGGAAGGGGAAGAGGAGGGTCGAACACTGATCTCTTCTCTGTGGTGACCAGTGACAGGACCCGAGGGAATGGCCTGAAGTTTGTCAGGGGAGGTTTAAGTTGGGTATCAGGTAAAAGTTCTTCACCTAGAGGGTGGTTGCACACGAGAACAGGCTCCCAAGGCAAGTGGTCACGGCACCAGCCTGATAGAATTCAAGAAGTGTGTGACTCTTGGGGTGTCCTGCAAAGAGCCATGAGTTGGACTCAATGATCCTGATAGTTCCCTTCCACCTCAGCATGTTCTGTGATTCTGTGATTCTGTATTTGCAGTTTTGATCAGTGAGAAATGTAAGTTGTCCCTTTGGAGATTTTCTCTTACTCTCTAGTCCCCTTCATCCATCCATCTACATGGAAGATGATGACCACTACTGTCCAGCACATAAAACAACTTTAGGCTGCTCTCTTATAACCTTCTTTGTGGTTACAGGATCTGTTCAAAAGGCAAATCAGTCAGGGTGTGAGCTGAAGCCTTGTAAATGCTGCTTTTCTTTGTTCTCATTACTTCCTTACCTTCTTGTATCAGACTATTTCCCTTCAGTCACTGATTTTGGCTTCAATGACACATGAAATTGGGAGACTTTTGACCTGTATTACTAAAAATAAATAAATTTGTACTGGAAAAAAATAAATTACGGGCTTTACATGATCTGCTTTTGGGGGCAGGAAAGAAAATTCCAGTATTTGAGAAAACACTTTAGTAGGTGAGCATAGAAATTCCCTTCTAACCTGTCAGAGCAAAATGTTTCTGTAATGTGACGAAGCTATTAAACTTGTTAGAGATTGTGGCAGATGGCAGATGTCATATGAATTTGAGCAAAGGTTATCAGCTTAGGGGTCATAAAAAAATAATTGAAAACTGTAGCTCTTAGTTGCATAGGCAAGCAAAGATTTTAACACGGAGAAATGCTATAAAGCTTTCTGTGCATACATAAACCCTCCCTTTACGCTCTAGGGCTTAGTGTCAGAGGCCTTCTGAGGAAAAACAGATTTCTCAAAGGCAAGAGGGGCTACTCTTCAGGAAAACTGTGGTTTATAGAACATCATAAGAAGCACTTTTTTTTCTGTAACTCAGTTATTTTCCTTTCATGCTAAGAAGTTCCGCATACCTAAAATGAGATAATTTTCTCTATTCCTTAGCCTCTGATTTACATTGCATATGAAATGTTCTCTAAACTCTTTTAAGATTTGTTCCGAATTTTAAGCCCCTTTACTTTGACACCAGACACCGTGATCTGCCCTCCAGCCTAAGACTGAATAATGCTGTGGCCGCTGCATGGGTGGAGCCATGAAATACCCAGCAGACTCCCTGTGTGTGTGCTAGACCACCCACGAGGAGATTAATGCATGAGCAACCCTTCAGACTGCAAGAAACAGCTCCTTGTAGGACTTTCAGGGCTGCAGTGCACAGATGTGCAAACATGGTCAAGGGCAAAATATGTGGTTTGCACCCCATCAAAGACACACAGATGGAGGTCCTGAAACACTTGCATGTGAAACATCTTCCTCCAAGAGCTTCATCTATTGAGGCAAGTAAATGCTGACATCCACTTAACAAAGGGTGGTCTACTGGATATGCCTGCAGAATGGCCATGGACAAGGATATCCCTGCAGAATGGCCACAAACTACATGCTTGCAAATGCCGACATGCAATCACGGTCCCATGGACAGGGATGAGCTGTTAGATTGTAGGCCCCATCCATGTGTACAAGTTGGTACTGTCCTTTTTTTAAATAGTGCTGGTTTGGGGGATGTCATGGTTTAACCCCAGCCAGCAACTAAGTACCACACAGCCACTTGCTCACTCCAGCACCAGCAGGATGGTGGTATCAAAAAGTGAGAAAACTTTTGGGATTAGATAAAACATTGTTTAATAGGTAAAGCAGAAGCTGTGCACACAAGCAAAGCAAAACAAAGAGTTAATTGATTGATTCCCATGAGTAGATGGGTGTTTAGCCATCTCCAGGAGAGCAGGACCTCATCACACAGACAGCTACTTGGGCAGACAAACATCCAAACATCTTCACAGTCCTTCTTCTGCCCCTGGCTTTATATACTGATACCAGAGAGTACGGGATACCCCTTGGGTCTGTTGGGGTCAGCAGTCCCAGATGGTTGCCTCCCAACTTCCTGTGTGCCCCCAGCCTACTTGCTGGGAGGGTGATTAAAGAGGCAGCAAAGGCCTTGGCTCTTTGCGAGCACTGCTCAGCAATAACAAAAACATCTCTATTATCAACGCTGTTTTCAGCACAAATCCAAAACATAGTCCTATACCAGCTACTGTGAAAAAAATTATCGGTATCACAGCCAAAACCAGAACTTCATTCCTGAAGTGAAAGCTACTGCTGAGGTGATATGACTGCAATCTGTGTTCTGGCTCTGTCAGGGAAAGAGAAAGTTGTACCAGATCTTAAATATAAGAATTAGAGTTGTCTTTCATCGAGTCCGTTACAGGCAGGCTACAAGACATCAAGGCTTACAAGAAAATTCAGGTCTCAATTTCAATTTTTTTTTAATAGCACCTGTTTAAAACTGCTCTTCAGCTAAAGGGGAGAGGGTTCCTAAATGGCAAGATTAGAGTTCCAAAACTTCTTTCCTAGGGAAATACTTGAGAAGTACCATCCACACCCTTAGTCTGCAGGCACAAATAGTTTTGAAATCACCTAAATAATAGGAAGGAAGAAGTTCTAGTTACTTATTTCAAACCAGCAGGTTTTGTTTTGTTTAAGTATCATTAAATAGTATTTCAAAAGGTTAATTTAACGATTTCAGAGTTGCACTCAATTGTTTCCCTACTGAATAGAAAGATGTCTCTAATTTTCTATTCCCCACTATTTGAAAGATGTCATGCCAATTATCTCATCTTGGATGCATTGTGTATGTGTTTGGTGACAGCACCTGAACCTGCAACCTTACAAGTAAATGATAAATACACAAAACAGCTAAGTGGAGTTACTATGTTAAATAATAGCATAAAGTCCTATCCATTTGCCTTGAAAATGGTCAGGAGAGACATTTCAGTCTCTGCGTGCCAAGTGGAATCCATCAAGAAGGTGTATAAACAACATCTAAATGCAACGCCTTGGAAAACTCAGGAGTCTGGACAAGGCTGGCTGGGCTCCACTTGGCAACCCACAATGCAGCCAGTGTATACTTCCAGGAATGCTGGAAACTAGATCTCAATGCCCTGCTGTTTGCCTACATCTCTCTTGGTGGCCCCATGCAAACACTTGCAGCCCTGCATGGCCATGAACTTGGCACTGCTGTGTGTTTTAGGAAGTCTAGAAGGCATGGAGAAAGAAGAAAGTGTATTAAGAGTTGCCTGCTGTGTTTACCTATATCATAGGGGCAGTGGGTACTGTCACTACCGGTAGAATGAGTTACATCTGGCTCTTCACAACATGATGGCTTGTCTTTTTTAATTTTTCTTTTCCTTTCTTTAATTAAAAGTTAGTTTCTATAAAGTTTGGATGAGATACAGAGCCTTTGAACATCAGAGAGCCACACCATCCTTACAAGGGCAGACCATTTCAGCATTATAATTCCTCTTCTCTGAGAATTCATTTGCTAATAACCTATAAATAAACATGCTTTCCAGTAACTCAGCTTCCAAGAAGTCATCAGGAACCAGTTAGTCATTGTATCCCAAATGGTCTGCTCAGAAAGAAAGGTGTGTTACTCATAGATGGCCAGTTTCAATGCTAAAGATAATGAAATACAGTTAAGAAGATCTAATTTAAAGTCAGATTTATCACTAAGCAGTCAGAGGACTAATTTTGTGATATGTAAAATGATGCTTTATTCTGGAAAAGACAGCAAAATGTAGCTCACTATTATTATTTTTACAAGCATAGATGAGGGATGGGGAATTGCTCATTACAGTTACAGGCCCATTAGTAAACAGTTTCTTTGCTTTTGTACTTTTTTTTTTCCTCATAAGGAAGTGTGGGAACAGGGAGAGGTTCTCTGGTTTTGGGCTTACTTCTCCCTCAAGAGGTTTACCCCGAGCAAACAGTGATAAGCTGAATGCCCAGATTCACAGAGGATTGCATGGCATCTGGCTGCTCCTGGTCTCAGGATACCAGCTCAGCGTCTTCCCTCCAAAAATGTACACTCCTCCACTTTGGTCTGTGTCCACTTTTTGGATACTTTTTAAAAATTTACAATCAATCCAAGTAAGAGAAAAGAATCTGCTTTGTTCTTGTGAGTATATTTTCCTTTTGGAGCTATTCCAGTATTTATGAAAACAGACAGTCTTCCTTATTAGTTAAATATTAAGTAATAAAAAAAGTTTGTGATGGGGTTTTCTTTTTGGACAGATGATTCTTCAAAATCAAATTATCTCTTGATTCATATCAGACTAATGTATACCATTAGTGTTGATGTGTGATGCTCCATAAGAAAAGAACTGGATGAAAGTCTTAAATATCATTTAGTCTCTGGACCAGTAAAGTCCTTAGGTATTTGCTTAGTTATCAGGGATTATGATGCTTGAAACTTCTGCATCTTGATAAAAAATGAAAGCTTTGATAAAATGGAAGTCTCCACTGTTGTATGAGGAAATTGTCTCTTTTTTTTTTTTTTTTTTTTTTTGGTTAAGGAATAGGAGTGTCTTCAGGCAATAAAATTTGGGTTTGAAAATGTTGGGTTTTACCAGCACTGCATTTCCGAACCACATTAGTCCCATCTAGCTTGCAGTTGCTGTCCCTCTTATCTTCATACCTTCAAAGTTAAGCACATTCAGGTAATTTGACCTGGAAGTCTGCAGTCTGATGAGCAGTGAATTGCTTTAGTGGATTGGGTTAGACTTCAAATATTAGCCATGATCTACATGGATTGCCAGATATTTAACCACATAACTCTAAAATGCTCCTTTCCCCTATGTCTCCTGCAGTGAATACCTACAAAGCCTGTGTAATTCAGCTGAGCATGCAAAGATTATCCTGAAGAGGAAGACTGGATATTTAGTGATTCTTCTAACGTCATGTCTCTCTAAATAAGCCATGGTATCTTCCATCAGGGAAGATGTTATATGTTTCCCAGGCAAGTGGTCTGCCATAGAGAGCAGTATTTAGTACCTGAGGGAATTAGCTGTGCTGGAGGTGATTTTTGATGACCTGGAAAATGAACAATTATCCATATGAAGATCTGTCCAGTACCTATGTGAGGTATATTTGAAAGGAGTGGAGCACTGTGCTATGCAGACTCATTGGCAGTAATGATTTGGAAAGACACAGAGGGACAAAAGGTAGATTGATTTGGCTGGATAACTCTGTTAGTACAAAGAAAGTCTCTCTTCCTCCCTCCAGGCCTGCATCTGCCTGTGGAGAAACTGTCCCAGGGATTCCCACAGTTTGAAGAGGTTGTACTCCCCACGTGTAGGGATCAGTATCTTATGAATTAGGCGTAAGCATTCCTCTGCTCAAGATGGAGGATACAGTGGGCATGCACCATGGGCCACTCTATAGTTTTGCTTGCATGACCATGGAGAGGACATGATGAAGGGGGGTGGAAAATCTACTGACCCTAGAGGCATGGGTACATGAGTTGCAGGGAAAACCAATCACAAAACAGTGTTCTTCAGGAAAAATTACTGCTCTAGTTTCTAGTGTGCAGTCCCCAAACAGACAAGAAATGCTGGTCTTATTTCTGATCTTAATAAAGAGAGACTTCTGATTTGTATTTACAAGAAGCAAATAATGAATACTATGGCCAGGATTTAGATGTGTCTTGCCTTCAGCCAGGTGGAGCAAAGGGACAACCAGGTTTACTGGACTGTGTGGATTTGATGCTTGGCACAGCAGCCCCACAGGAATACAAGGCTTTAGTAGACACTGGTGCAGTGAGCAGTGTCCCCTAATGCCATCAAGCTATGCAGGGACAGAACTCACTTGTATTTTTGGAGTGACAAGAGGATCCAAACAGCTGACTTCATGGGAGTCTGGAGTCAGGCTGATTGGGAATGAGTGGCAAAAGCAACCCATTGTCACTGGCCTAGAGGGTGCCTTGACATAGACTATCCCAAGAGAGGGAATTTCAGGGACCAAAAATGGTAAATTGGCCTTTGTTGTAGGTGCCTTTGCTGACTAGAGAGCCAAGGAGTGATCAGCAGAATCTGCTGACCCCTTAACAGCCCCATATGGCAAGTGTGGAAGTCTAATGGGGATGGCGACTAAATTATCACGGCCTGAATTAATGCCACCTCTGAGTGCTGCCACACCCAACATTCTGGAGCTTCAGTATAAACACAAGGCAAAGGCAGCCAAGTGGTGCCATCACTGACATTGCTGATGTGTTTTTCTCAGTCCCTCTGGCAGCAGAGGGGCAGGACCATAGTTTGTTTTCACTTGGAGGATGTCCAGTTGATCTGGAACTGACTGTGCCAGAGGTGGAAAGGCAGCCCCACCATCTGCTATGGACTGATCCAGATTGCAGTGGAGCAGGGTGAAGCTTCATTACACCTAGAGTATATTAATAACATCATTATATGGAGCGACACAGCAGGTGAGGTTTTTGAAAAGAAAAAGGGGAAGAAAGTGGTCTGATTTTGCTCTAAACAAAAGTCACATCCAGGGACCTACACAGTAGATCCAGTTATTAGGAGTAAGATGCAACATGGATGTCGTGTCCCAATGGATGGGATAAAGTAGAGAATAGCAGTGTTTCAACCAACTAGCAACAAGGAAACAAGCTTTCTTAGGGGGGATTTGGAGAGTACACACCCCAAATTACAGTCTAATTGTTGGCCCTCTCTATCAAGGAACTGGGAAGAAAATCAATTTTTGCGGCAGTGCGTGTCCTACTGCACCAGGCTAGCCCCTGACACGCCCCCACAGGATATCAGTGGGCTCTTTATGCCAGCCACTCTGCCACTGAACTGTGGTGGAGACAATGAGAGGCGGGACTCTCAGAGGATTCAACTGGGTTTCGGCTTTATTGAGGGGATCCTCACCTTCAGCCCAGAGCCTCAGAGAGACCCTGGGCCTCCAACGACAGGGGGTTTTAAATGAGAGGTGGGACTCAGGGTGGGTGTACACGGGTCCAGTGGGGAAAGGGAGGAGGGGATTCATTAGCAAAACGAGCATTGACAGAAACCAGTAGCAAAAGATTGGGAGGGGAGAACCCTCCAGTCAGCCAGTCACCTGGAAGCTCCTATCGAAGCTTCCAGACCTGGGGAACAGGCCCTGGGTGACTGGCAGGGAGGAGGAATCTCCCTGAGGGATGATAGACACGCAACCAAGGTGGAAAAGGGTAGCCAATAGGATGCTGTAACTGGGGAGACAGGGAGAGGCAGAGGGGGAGGTTGTGCCCTGAGGGAGACTAAAAATAGAACTGCTGTACTGTGAACTGAACTGAAATACATGGAACCAAAGTACATAGAACAACTGCAATACATTAACTTAACATAAACCTCTTGCACTGACACAAATTTTCACATGGGGCTCTGAGCAACATCAAGAATTTGAATAAACTCAGTGAGTGATAATTCATTTTTCATAAGTTGTAATGTGTTCTACACTGCAGCTGGGGATGATGGTCTTTCCTGGAGCCTCTGACAGAAAGTAGCAGGGGAAACTCAAGGTTGACCCTTAGGGCTTGGGAGCTGGGCAAACAGAGGATCTGAGGCCCATTATAGTCCAGCTGAAAAGTAGATACTGGAAGCTTACAAAGGGTTTCAAACTGCTCTGAAAGAGATGAGCACCGAAGCAAAGCTTCTCCTGGTAACCCAATTGCCACTTCTGAGCTGGACAACCAAAGGAAGGCTCTCCTCGACGCATCATTCAGATGATGTTACATGGCGTAAGTCACACTGATCGCACAGCAAGCCCAGATAGGAAACCCCAGTCACTCAAGTCCTTGAACAAAAGTAATATCACAAGGGGTCTGCTTTTGCCTGAGGCAAGAATAATGCAGACTGCTTCCTCCAGCTTATTTTTTATGTTCAGTGCAGGAACATTATCCCCTTATACAGTACATTAAAATTTTGATTGGACAGGGACAACCTGGCTGGTTGAGCCCCTAGTGCTGACAGACAAGGTGGATTTTTTAAAATGTATATGTAAAGCTTTTTTTCCCCCTTTATTTGCATACGTTGCTTTTTAATGGATTTTATGTCTCTTGTCTTTTTGTTGTTTTCCTTTCTATTGCTGTTGTTGTTTAAGCTGTACTTACCTCAAACCACAAGTTTTCTTACTTTTACCCTTTTGATTCTCTCCCCCATTCCAGCAGAAGGCTAGTGATTGAGTGGCTGTGGTAATTGCTGTCTGGGATTAAACCATGAGATTGGCATTGGTTCAAAGAAATTATTCAGACCAGTGGGCCATCCCATCTCATATCCTGTCCTTGGCACTTACAGCTGCTTTAGAGGAAGTTTAAGAAAACCATGCATATAGTTACAGAATAAGCAAGGATTACTTTTGCTGTGTGACACAGTCACATTAATAATTAATAAACTTAAGTACTAGAATTTCATTATTCCAAATGTTGCATTCTTTTACTGAGGACTCGATATATGTGCTCTTCAAGTTTTCTTTAATTGATATCTACAGATTTTCAAATATACTGCCAAGGTTCACCAAAAGTTTAGAAAATATTTTCTCCTCTGTTATGTAAAACTGCCCAGGAATCCATTATGTCAAACCAGTACTATTATTTCCTTATCTGCCCGGTTGGTTTTTTTTAGGGGGTTGTTTTTGGGGTTTTTTTTTGGGGGGGGGCTGGTTGTTGTTGTTTTTTTAATCTGGGAAAGCTTCCATGAAATTTTCTTCCTCTCTGAATTCCTACACAAAAAATGAATGGAAAAATAATTCCTTGAAAACTTAATGGAAATAGGTTGTCCCTTTATTTTCTTAAAATAAAGTGAAATATGTTTAAGTGAAGGCTTTTGAACAGCTTCTTATTCAGTGGCATTCTACCCTGCGTAAAACTACATGGAGTTAATCAACTCTACAGTTTTTTGGACATATTAGCACTTGCTTTTGTTTCCCATTTAATTTCTTCACGAAACAAATATGGTTGTCTCTCTGTGCAGAGAAATTTTATTTCTTTTTGTCTGAGTAAACCTGGGGAAGAAGGTTTTTCAAACATCTCTACATGGGTACCACATGTTCAAATATGCAAACAAATAACACCACAAGTATAAAGAGTCAAAAAAACCCAAACCAAACCAACAAACAAAAAACCAACACCAAAACAAACAAATAAATAAACAACAACATCAGCAACAACAACAACAAAGTCATTGTAGGCCATGTAGGATATTAAGAATGCTTTAAGAAATTTATATACTCTCAGAAATTATTGTTCAGGCCTTCATATGTTTGACTTTCTCATGTCTAGTTTAAGACAGCTGCTACTTATAATGAAAGGATTTTTCATGGTAGTTGATATGGAGCATGGCACTTGCTTTCCAAGTTCAACCTAACTTTCTCCTCTGTTCCATGACCCATCCTTTCTTTCCCTCTTCCCTAGTCCTTGATAGAGGTGTTTTTGCTGAGTAATGATTTACTTTTTGACTGGCCTACACTCTTAATGGCTCATACATACCACTGATATTTGATATAAGTTCAAAACCGGAGCTTAAGCCTCATTCCATAAGAGAATATTATTGACTATGTATAAAAGAGATACAGAGAATAAAGAACGAAGAATACAGAGATTTCAGTACTTTGCAGTAGATGTTTAGAGGACTGTTGTAAGCCATATGGTTGTGTTTACCAGTGTCTACATTCCTCTATTTTTCTAATGTTGCCAAAAATCTTCTGTACTGATTTTAAACCTGTGAGAAGGGGAAAAAAAAAAGAACAGAAAGGGAGGAAGATTGAGTCCTAGGTGTCTGAAATACCAATGAATATGAATATGAGTTTGTTTTTATATGCTGGTGTATAGATTTAGAAGCTTTAAGGTATAGTCACTTGAAATAGTGCATCAAGTTTAGCTCACAAGTAAGAGTACAAAAAAATAAACACCTCTAAACAAAATTAATTCCCCTACAAAGACAAGTAGGAGGAGACATAAATAAGAGCCTGAAGAACTGTAGACATGTTCAGAATTTCATTTAATGACTATATCAGTTTAGCAGCCTGATGCTTATCAGAGACATAGTCTGTCTTCTACTGGAATTTCCATACAGCTGTGGGATGGCTATTGCAGGATAAAGATAATCCTGTGGTGCCCTGGTACCATGGGACAACCTCTTTCTGCATCCAGTGCAAGGGTCTGGGTGAAGTAAATAGGCTCATGTGTTTATTACTGACCTATCCCAAGAAAACGAGACTAGAGAAGTGCCAGGCCACCTTTCTGTGCATTCTTGGCTAAGCCTAGTGCGAGCCTTCTTGAATTTAGTCAAATTCCAGGAGAACAATGTTTCATGAAAAGAGGGGGTTCCTTTTCCTCATCTCTGGGTGTATGTTGGCATAAGTTAACAAGAAAGAGAAAGGCAAAAGTGGTTACTGTATGAGATTATTCAGCCAGGCACAGAAGAAAGAAGCCGCCTTCTAAAATCCCTGTTGGGCCTGGGCTCATCACTTGGGACGTTGATCTGGTACTGAGAACCAAACTAAGATGTAACATTTGTCACCAGCCACACATAGCCAAACTGAATTCTGCATGCACAACATAAGCTTGGCAATGGTCTATTCTTCAGGACAAAAAGGCATCTCTGCTACCTCCAGCTTCACTGGAAGACGTTGAACAAGAACTGTCAGACAAAATTCTGGGTTTATTTCCCCTCTTGCAGGTTGGCATGAGTTTTCACACTTTTATTCCCAAAAACTTGTCGTAAAGTTTACTATCTATTCTATTTTGCACATGTACTGTGCTAGTCATTTTGTAGAGGTGCTATTTGTCCATGACCTGTCCCTTTTGTCAGCTTATTCATTTTTGCCTTTTTGGGACTAAAAAATACAGATTAGAATGACTGGAGGCAGAAGTTGCCAGTCCTTGCAGCACCTAGTAGCCACTGTGAAAGGCTTCTGGTTTTGTATTCAGCAAGGAACGTCTTTGAATCAGTCAAGAGAGGGCTACAGATGTTTGTCATCTACAGAAGCATCTGACTGGGGTGTGCTGCAGTTGCACACTGTGCGTGCTGGATCAGAAGTCTGGCAGAGGCATTACCGCATTCATATGCCTGGATGTCTGCTGGGGCATGAGTGCTCCATGAGGTTTACTACTGCTTCAATACTAAGTTTCTCAGGCACCTGAATGGTCTGCGTTTGCTTGGGCTTACTCCCTTTGTCAGGGTTAATAAAAATATATATTCCCCAGGTCAAAACAGCAGAACAGTTGTTTCAGAGTTAAGGAGGGAGGAATAACTTCCTTCCTTTGTAGGAATAACTTCCTTCCTTTGTAGTGTGGCTCACAAATTACTTTCTCGGATGCTCACCTTAATTCTGTGTTCCTGGAGGGTCCCAGGATTTTGATCTTGCTCAAGTCCCCTTATGATATGACTGCGTGATTTGAGGCTGCTGGTTTTGAGTTACCATCTTTTGTTTATTTTGGAAGAATGTAATTTATGACCTTTTAGTATGAGGGAAGTATTGGGAAATTTTCTTTCCAGAAGGAATGTCTAGCACACAGTTCCTTGTCAGTTGCATGAAATGAAACTTTTCCAAGTAGGCAAGTCCTTACACACCTGTATTTCTATACTGCTTGCTATATCTATAAATAGAAAACTCTTCCAAAGACATGTTCTAAAATTCTTGAGAGACTTAAGAGAAAGGTTTCCTTCTCTCCTCATGACTCCTGCAAGTCATTCCAATGAAAACTAGGAGTTTGAGAAGATGGTTCTACCCACAAGATCGTGCATTTGAAAATGGCAGATCCTGATACTGGAGTCTTGTGGGAGAAACAGCTTCACAAAAGTATCCATTCTACAGAGTTATTGACCAGAGATGTATAAAATACTCCGTGAACATGAATTCAGATTATTCTGCATGCTGGAACAGCAAGTTTTTGTGTGATTCCGCTCCCACAACCTGTTTTGAAATTCAATTAATTGGATAATCCAATAATTGTCAAACAGAATCAATTCATCATGCTGGTTGTGGTACTGAATTAGGATTATAACTGCGATGTTGTAGTATTCGAGCACTGACTAAGAAAGAAAAAGCCGAAATATGGTTGGAGGGGAAAGAAGTAAGGGAAGCTTATTAAACCCCTGTGCTCTTTAACTGAAAATTTGTTATTGCATATGACCAGGCTGCCAGCAAGGTCCAGCGTGTAATGTTCCTGCAATCCATCAGGTTTACACCTCCTCCTGTGAAAATATATTTGGGCAGTAGTCTGCTCCTTGTGACCTTCGCATACGCTTCCTGCGTCACACCGATGTGTTAAGGCCCAGCACAAGTGAGCTGTTGTCCTTGCTTGCTGGACGAGTCCTTCCTGTCAGAGCATGATACAGTATTCTGCTGGCTTCCAAAAATCCCCTTCCCCCCACACCTCCTCTCCCCCTGATTAAATATAAAAAGCATCAGGGTTCAGTATTTTCATAACTTTTGGGACCTCTTACATAGAGAGGAAGGGGAAGAGAGGGTGAATGCAGGGCAGCCACAACCAGAGAGTTTGCGCCTGTCGATTTATGGCTTGGAGCGTCTCTTGCTGAACAAGTCAGTGCTGCCATGCCAGATTTTTCATGTAGGAGAAGTGTCCGTTCTGCCCTGTATGGCAGGTGTGAAATCAGCTGGGGGGCAGGGTGAGGGGGTGCCAGAAGACTGCTAGGGTCACAGACTGTCTGGGAAGCAAGCAGCAAGTTTGGTGCTCACTTTTTTATGTTTCTCTCCTTGAAGACTGAAAAATCAGGGGATCTTGGACTTCCTTTAAACTTGCAGATCAGTGTGGATACTGGATGAAATCTTAGCTGCTTAATAATTTCAATGAAATCAGAGTTTTAATTTGTAAGGGGTGAATAAAACCAAGGAAATAGTTGTGGGTTTGTGACTATTAAAAGAGCTTTCATTGTTTGACTTAGTAGACTTCCTAAATCTGCAAGAGTACAGCAACAGGAGCTTTTCTTTTACTCCTAGGCCAGAAAGTACACAGCAGACTGCAGAGATCTAAACTCATAGATAACAAACAGCATGCACCTGAGGTATTTTCATGTTCTTTTCTAAAGGTTTATTTCAATTTCTACACCACTCTTGCTACTTCTCCTGGTACTTTATAAAGTCGAAAAATATTCTCTTTACAAACACATGTTCTATCTGATTTCTCGCCATGCATATAAAGATACAGCATATTTAGAATAAATATGAGGGGGGAAAAGTGTGGAAAATAAATATTATACAATTTGAAAACATATATTTGAACAAGTAATATATTTTTTTAGAATGTTTAGTTTTGCCATCTCTAATTAGCTTTTCTAAAGAGCGGTTTTCTTTCTGTAAAATGTTGAAATGTGTTTAAGAAATACATTACTAAAGTATGCTACTTTGCCTAATATACCATCAAAACAGTGCTCTGCTTTTTAAATTTTTTTGTTCTTGTCCAATGACTGAAAACAGCTTCAAGTTCATCAGAGAAGAAATAATCACTCTTTTTTGGGAATCGATTTAATGGATTACTTTCTGACAGAGATCTGAGATTCCTTAATTTCTGCACCTCATGTTGAAATATAAATAGGTATTTTCTAAAAGTCCTATATATTTCCTTGGGAGCCCTTGTGCCAAAACTGGCTATTGTACTGCAAACATCTTGAGCTGTACCACAGCTTTCCTGTCTGTCTCATCCAAAAGCTGAAGATATGGCATTTAGCCATCAAGTAAAAGAATAAATTGAGGTTTTGCTAACATTGCCTTGAGATTGAAAAAAATGTTATACAAAGAAATTCAACCAGTGTAACCTGAGAGCAAGTTTGGAGCTCTTGATACTCTGTCATTCATTCATTGCACAGTCACTGCTTGGTGTAAGTTAACAAAAATATAACCCAACAAAATCACACCAGAACCCTGAGTTATGAGCCTAATTCTTTCTAAAGCCACTGTAGAAACAAAATGTTGAAGCAGGATTGTGTAGTTTATTTTCTTTAGCTTTATGAGACCTGCACTTTTAATTCAGGTCTGTCTTTGTGAACATGAAATCTGAAGCAGGACAGGGCTGCCCTGGTACCTCATGACTCATCTGATTTCAAAATGCAAAGAGCCCAGTGTAGTAGACTACTAGTTCGCTCATGCTGTATTTACTAATATGTGGGAATGCATTAATCTCATAAATGGAGTTGTCCATTTTGTAGGAAACAAAACAAACAAAAAAAAATTATAAAAGAATTAGCTGTATAAATAGTCCATCTCTTGTTCACCAAATATCCTTCTGTAAAACTCAAGCTGTATTTCTAACCCTGTGATTTTTTTTTTATTGCTCTTAAATCATTGCTAGACAATGTCCTTCATTTTATGTGGTCCCAAGGACAAGGAAACAGATTCCAGTGAGAAAGTTTGTCCCCTTTCTACTGTTGAAAATATAGAATCTAACTATAGGGTTGAAGTAAAAATAGTAGCATAGCAAGTGCCTTGAATATGGTCATTCTCTGTGAATGAATGTAACTGTGTTTTCTTTATGGCATGAGAGCAAGTGAGCAGTGTTTAGCATGCTATCACCATAATGGCTACATTTATCCCCTGTGTTGTGGGCTCAGTTACGTCAGGTGTTTGCAGGGGAAAGAAAGCCTTTAAAAAAAAAAAAAAAAAAACAAACAAAAAAAACCGAAAAAAAAAACCCCACTAGAAATAAAAATGGTAAGTGCTGGCACAGTACAAAAAGGAAAAAACCACATTTTGCTGTGGTATTTTGCATCTCAGCATGGATCATTTTGTAAGTTGCAACTAGAGTTTTAACTAAGAACTAGAAAAATTCACCAGTTTTGGAAGAATTTAATTCTGTCCTAGTGCAAATTCAGAATGATCATTTATTGTCAATGAAGCTGCTGTGACATTTGCATTAAAATAAATGATTTGTAGTGACCAACATGCTAGCAGGCCCATTAAATTTCCAACAACTCATGAAGTTCCACTGGGATCACAAGTGGATTGTGGTGAAGTTCTTTTTTTATGGTGTCCAAGGCTTGGGATTTTTTCATTCCCTCATGCCATCTGTCACTGGGGCCATACGGAGCAGTGGCAGGCAGTGTGTGAACACCAGAATACTGATGGTTCAGCCGCAACTGCATCTCGTGGCTGTGGGCTCCACCAGCTGTGGGAGAGGCAGCTGTCTCCAGGAACCCCGGGGTTACACCATGGTTCATTTGATTTTCTCAGAAAGTCACACCCTGCTTTCGTGGGACCACTTCCCTAAGACCCGAGTCCTTTACTATGAGCAACACAGGCATGCAGAGATTACTTTAAGTGAGAAAATATGGAAAATGACGAAAGACTCTGGGTGACAGTGTGAGAGGGTTTGTCGAGTCTGAGGTTGCCACTGATAATCAGTCTGAAGGCTTTACCACAATGCACCTCAGCCAACTACTCTAGGAAATCTTTTCAACTTAGGTGGCCTAATCTGCTAGCCTCTGGATTTGCAGGCTTAAAGGTTGCCTTGAAATGGCATTATGCCAGAGGGTGATTATGTTTCTGAGGAGACTTCTTCGGAAGTTTCCTGGAAGATGGTGAATGTTCTGCTTTCATCTCTGTGAGGCACAGCTCTTGGTGTGTGGATGAAATAGAGGATTTGCATGGATGGTCACTCTAACACACCAGCAAACATTTCTGCCCTACAGTACAACTTTTTCTACCTTCTGGTGTTTCAAGACAAGATTTGCACACTCAAAAGCCATGCAATATTTATATTGCGTTTGAACAAACAAAACCATAACATTTTCCACATTATCAGAAAGGCAGAGCTGGGCCTAAAGGGTCTTCTCAGTGAATCTTATTGAAACATTAGTCATAAAAACATAGAGAACAAGGCAGAAAATAGAAGTGAAAGTAATTGTATTTATATCATTCAGCCTCACAGTATGTTCTTACTGTGCCTCTCCATCTCCTTATATTGACAGTCAATGGTTTATTTTTGAAGATAACAAGCTGTTCCTTTTGAAAAGATAAAAAAGAATGAACTTCTTAGGTCAGAGGGGAGGGAAAGGGGGTGTTATTGAGGATGAATGAAAAATGTACAGGGCAAAGTAGGTCATTCTGGTGTCCTCTTTATATAATCTTACAATGTTGAGGTCAGTTAAATTGAAGGGTGGAAAAAGCATGAAATTACATAAACTGAAAGTATGAAGTAGTACCATGAAGTTAGCCTTTGAATCTTGCTGCTGCAAGGATCACTGAAAACAAGCATTGCAGATTTGAAAAGAGTCTGACATTACCATGAAAGAGGGAAGCATCCATCATCATCACAAAATAGGACAAAATCTCCATGACAGCATTCTTCATGCTTAAGAGTGCAAATTCCTTAGGTTGAGGAATGAAGAAATGTTAAGGTTAAGAAAACTGCCAGTGGAAGCAAGGTGTCTCAAAGCATTGCAAGAGCTGTGTGGCTTGGCAGTGTCTGGTAGAGCCTGTTCAAGGTCCCACACCAAACAGATACTGTTCTGAGAAGGAATCCAATAGTCCTATGCTTGGTTTTCTCATTCCCCAAAGTGCCTGATTTTAATACTTGCCCAGTCTTACAGGCTGTTGATACTGTGTGTGTGAGCTGGAGAAGTGTTTTGGTCTGTGGTCAGCTCTGCTTTCTGGGCCCCCTGAGGATCTGAGGGACAAATTCCTACAGCCACATCTCTATTTTCAGGGAGCAGAATCTCACCCGCTTTTAGCTCTTTATTCTCTCTGAAGCTTTAGATTCAGACGGTATTCACCATTTAAGTCAATCATGAGAGGTTTGACTCACTGGTTGTGACAGCATAGCATTTATTCCTCATTAATATCAAATTCATGTCTGTGTTGAAATCCAGAGACTTTAGATTTCCTCTTTTTTTCCTTTATTTTTTTTCCCTTTCTCAATGTTTTAAGACTTCCAGCTGATCATCTTTTCTTTAAAAAGAACTTCATTTGCCAACATTGTAATGAGGATTGTCCTCCCAATCTGAAGGTACTGGGATGTCAGGGGAGAAAGAAAAGGTGTTGAAGAGCATAATGTGCAGTTTTTAAGTGCTCTGTGTATGTTCCACATTTGCCTATTTCATCTCTCCCTCCTCCCTCCCCACTGCAGACTCACATCTGTCTGCCCTCTGACTCACTGTACCCACAGCCTCCCTTCCAGGAGGAGAATGGTGATCTCATTTGGAGCACACCAGTCAGTGTGCTGCACAGGCGCTACTCACAGGGCTTCACTGACTAAAGCTTATGCAGCTGCAGGACCTAAAAATCCAACTTTATTTTTGGCTTTTTTTCTTCTTTTTTTTTTCTTATTAAAGGCTTACTGTGTCAGGTAAGTCCCTGGCAATAGGCACTTTTGTAATGAAGAAAAAGTGTATGCAGTTAAAATAGAACCTTACTACATATAATATAATATTTAATAACTTATCCATATCTGCACAGGGAGTCAGCCCCAGGGTGGGCATGTGAACCCATGTCTGATGTCCACATTGTCTCCTCCCTCAAGTTCTTGCTTTATTGATGTATGAATCTATGCAGGCTGAAGGTGGCTTGTATCTGTTGTCTTACTTTTGTGAAATTATTTTTTCCTTTTATTTCCAAATACAAAGCATAAAAGTCTGTTAATTTATTTCACAGATTCATCAAAACGATACCACAGTAACCTCCCTCTTCTCATTAGTGGCAGACCTGTAGCTTCCTCAGAACTGAAGGTAAATGGTCATATATCAAAGTACTATAGTGCGGGTTTGGTTGTTTTTTTTTTCCCCTGGTAGCCAGGAAATGGGTTTGCTTTTCTGGTCTTTCAAATTTAGCATCCAAACTCAGAAACACTAAGATATCTAGGGTCAGTGTCAGAGTTATCATTATGGATGCTACTTTTGAAGGTGGCAAATCGATTTAAACTGATTGTCTTCCTAGGGAGGAATCTTCCCCTGCTTGTTTTTGATTATTGCATTTTAGAGATCATTCCTCCCTATGCTAAAATAAGAGTCTATAGCCTGTTTTTCACAAGATGCATGGTGATTACTTCTGGACTCAAACTTTTGCATCATGAAAGTTTAGTACAGGCTCTTTACTGAATTAAATCTACATATTTGTTTCTAAGATTTCTAAATAAAAGAGAATACATTCTTATAGTCAGAGCTTTCTAGTCTGAGAAGTGCTGCAGCTCTTTCATTCTGGCTTTGCTGTTAAGAACTTGAGAATGGACAGAGAGATACCTAAATCTAATTGTGATGGCCTTAACATTTTTTGTTGTTGTTGGCTCGTGGCAGTAGAAGAAAAATTATTTACAAACAAAAGGCAAGCATGATGAAAACCTCTATTCACAGAGTAACTTTTCTGATTCACATTCTTATTTTACTTTTTCTTTTTAGTAGGTGGATGACTCTGATCAAATGTTTCTTCATGTGCAATTTGGGGGTGACTCTGTCAGTTCAGTGGACAAACCCTTGAGTCTTTGAATGGGTGCATTGGAGAGCCAGGTGACACCGTTCAGAGTTGTCCTGAAGGCAGATCTTCTGGGAGCCATGCTGAAGTTCGGGCCTGATTTTATCAGGTGTATGACGTGAATGTACATAGGATGTTCACCTTTTGTGGAAGCCAAGTTGCTAATGGCACAGAGAAGTGTGTTCCTGAGGTGGGAGCTCTGTGGCAGTTGGCCCCTGCCCTGAGTAGCCCACACTGAACATATTTGATATTAAAGGGGCAAAGACAGAGAGATTGCATCCCCAAACTTTTTTTTTGTCTGTATGACCTAACCAATATGAAGTTCAGTGCATTATTATTCAGTGCAGGATCTGGGAAGTCAGCAGGAAATGTTTGGATTCTGTGAAATTTTGGTCCAGTGCCACCTTTTCCATGTGATTATGCCAAATTTAAGGTAAGACAATCTCTCCCTTCCCTCCTTGGCCCACACCCCAGTAGCTCCAAATCCCTGAAGACCTAGCCTCCGAGTCTTAAAACTGCATGCTGGCTCTTTAATATGTCATATTTGTCTGAAAGCTACTTTTCTCTCTGTGTGATATGGTGAGGTATGAGGAGAAGGAGTGATTAAAACTGGCTGTTTTCCCTGAGCAGTTTAGCTATGTTTTTTTTTTTATTTAGTGTTCTTTCAATAAAGAATGAGAAAACAGTGGAATTGATAAGACAGCATAAGAATATTCTTCTGTGTATGGATATTACTGCAGCAGAATGGAATTTCAAGAGTGTTAGGAAACCAGCTCTTAAGCCAGTGTGCAGAATTCTCTCTAATATCCTTTTATTAAACTAGCCTGTTGAATTCTGTCAGATTTTTTATCCTTTTGTAATGTCATAGGATTTTCTGATTAAGGGATGGATCTGGTTTTCTTTTTTTCACTGTCAATACAGCTGAAGTAAATAGAAGCCGAAGCACTGTGATGCTTGCTTTCCCTGTAGCATTTTTCTGGCAAATGTCTCTATTGATAGAAGGGCCTGATCATTAACACCCTCCTGCCCCCTGCCATGGTTCAGAACTTTCTGGAACAAATCTTTGACAAAGGAAAACAAGTCTGATCAAAGCGTTTTGAAGGAAATATTTTAAGTGAGAGTGCTAACTTGCATGCCTCACTGGTCTTTTGACAGATGTTGTTTTTTCCTCTCTGTTGGTCCTGCAGGACTTGGCTTTCCTTGTTGGCAGTGAGAGTCTTGGTGCTGGAGTGTGCCTTTGTGGAAAGGAGCTGTCTACTCTATCTGGGTTACAATCATCCTGATGCTTTTTCTTCTCAAACCATAAGTGAAATTCTGTGAGCCATTTAATGTCTTCATTGTCTTCAAAAGTGGTCTTTTACTTGTGCCCTGCATGTGTCCCACTGCAGACTGCCTGTAATAGCAGGCATTCAGCCACATCCTGAAAGTACAAGAAGGTCAAGGGGTGCTAATGTGGCATTTAACAGTGCACATTTCTTGCAAGTGACATTTTATTGGAGGAGGTCTCATGAAGAGAGCAGTTTAACAAGAATCTAGAAGTGAACATACAGCTATAATTTATAAAATTAGTACACTTCTATTTTGTGATAGTTTTTGTCAGGAAGTCATTCCTGTAGACTTCAGTACTAGTTTGTGGCAGTGATGCACATAAAGGGAAAAGGAATCTAAAAATTCTTCATGTTTTATTGGAAACCACTGCAATTCTGAAATTTAGGATTAGTTTCATTTGGTAAGAAAAGGATTTGTCTTCTGTTTTCAGTCATTGTGTAAAATTAATTTGATTAATAAAAGAGAATACGGTCAGGGAGCTTAACTTTGAAGCAGTAGCCTCCAAGTCTTGGAACATATTTATATTTTCAGGATGGAATCTGATGTATCTCTCTTGCTGGAGACTGCAAGTTCATTATTTCAGATTCAAATCGGGTTTGTTGATTGTTGAAATGACTTAAATTTTCCTAGTGGTTGTGCTCATTTTCTTTTCTTATTTACCCATTATAATTTAGAGGTGAAAGACATCCATGAATAAATGATCATTCATTTCTCACTTTCAGGCCAAGACAACCTACCCCAAGAGAGAGAAAAAAGGCTTAGTTGTTCGTGCTTAAACAGGCTGATTGCCTCTCCTTTTAAGCACCCCACTGCAGAAGGTGACATGATTTGCTGACATGTCTTTGAAGCATGGCATTCGTCAAACCACACTGCCCTTGCAGGCAGAGCACCCACACTTGAGGCATACATGGAGGTGGCAATGGGTAACAGGAGCAAAGATCAGGACTGGTATGTTGTCAAAGGGGAAATATTCTCCCCTCTCCCTTTAAAAGGACCTTGTTCTCGTTAAATTCAACCATAGACAAAAACACCAGGAAGATGCCAATTAAATGATGATTTATTCAGCAGGCACATGTTTTCAGGAAAGATTAGGAGGGGAAAAGTGTAGAGGAAATGAGAAACACCCTTGTCAAGGTCAGATGTAAAGCAGAAGGGCATTACTTGTTTCATATCAGAGCATGGGGCAGAACAGCAGGTCTTAGAAAATGATATCTAATCATACTCATGGCTGCCCAATCAAGAAGGGAAAGCAACTGTCAGACAAATCTTCTTCATTAAACAGTCAGCATGTGAGAGCAAGACACCCCTTGATGGTAGATTATTAAAGGATTTTTGTTTGCTTTAAGTTTGGGGGTGAGGGAAATTTAATTCTTTTGACAATTGGCAGCTCTGCGCATATTTCAGGGGGTAACAGGGAATGTAGCGTGTCTATTCAATAAAACACACCATTGTCACTGGGCTTGTGTGCTGTCACTCTGAGGAGTCGTCTGAATCATGCGTGTTTCATCACTGAAATGAAATGTGATGGTAATTGCCACCTTCTTTCAGTGTTCCCACCAGCACCACCTCCACCACCACCACCATTTTTACAGTTAATCCTCTGGATGTCCCAAAAGCACAATGCCATGTCAATTTATTATTTGGTTAATAAATTTAATCAAATGTTTACAGCATCTAGGGGGAAATGGAGAGCTGCATCAACTTTAAAAAGCTGGTTGTTGTAGAAGGAGGTGAGCAAAAAACACATCCCAGTGATACATTACGCTTACCTTCAAGGCTGCAGAGATATAGGAGCATTCAGTATTTACTGAAGAGCTTTGGAAGCTGGGAAAGAGGACAAGGGGTTTCTCTTTTCAACGAAAATATAAGAGAAGAAAACGAAAAGCTAAACAAGTGTGACCTACTGACCACAAGCTGCTCAGGGAGAAATTTTCTGTGTGGAATTGGAAGAGCAGACTTGGGGCTGTTGGTGCTGATGGAGTTTTGGAGACGGAGATCTCTGGAAAGACAGGCATGAGCTGCTTACGGTTGCATCTGAGATTCTGTCTGCCCAACTTATATCCCTGTGAGGTGGGCAGGGAAGTGACTAACAAAGCCTGTTGGCTGGGGTTAACCAAGTAGTGCCCAAGAGTAGCTTCATGCATCTCTCTAAGAGTTCAGATATTCCTGAACCTTTCATGAGATTTTCTGGATAGAGTGAACTCCATGGACGGTGAGCAGAAAGGGATTTTGTTGTGGAAATTGTTATTAGTGTATGATTAGGCTAACTGGTGCTAGCAAGAAAAAAAGAAAATTAATTAGTTAAGGGAAAGGTTTGCTTTGTGACTAGTGGTTTTTACATTGAATAGTGGATTCTGTTCCTATTAGCCAGTATGTATGGATGAGCTGGGAAATGTATAAATTTTATACTACTGTGGAAAAGCTGTATTTATGTGCATGGTGAAAGTGAGAAAAAAAAACATTTGAAGTCTTAGAATTTTAATAACTCATGATTCAGTGCAGTGGGAAATAAAAAAAAAAAGGGGGGGAAGAAGGGGAAGTATATTTACATAATAAATGAAGGGAAACCCATTTAATGAGCATCTCAAGTAGGAGGGATGCAATAAACAATGTTCTTTTTCTTAAATTAGGAGTTGGTAAATCTTGGTTGCCTCATTTATCAGTTACATTTTTTGTAGTTTGGCCAGCCCAAGCAGGTTTCAGGCCCTGCACAAATCTAAAAGTGGCTTAAAATCTCAAAGCTTACAACAATAACAGTTCATCCTGTGTGGATTTATTTTCATTCTGGAAAAACCAAATTGCAGACAGGTTGTGTTTTCCAGCTTAAGCTTGTTAAATAGAAGACACAGATACATGCACACTTTGCTTTCATGCATGGAAGGGAAGAGTGTCCACTTTTTCAAGTTTTGAGGGAACACACTAAGCTTTAATAATAGATCCATCTGAAGACTGGGTTTTACACACACACTTTTCTGTGACAAGAAAAGGTTCTGGAGGAATTTATCACTGATACCCTTGTTTATGTGTGGTATTATATACTTCTGTAGCATTTAGTTTACTTTTATAGAAATATACATTTGCAGCTGCTTTCTCACTGGAGAAAGTAAATAGTGATTCAGAGATTAGTAACATAGAAACCTAGTTTTCCTATTGTTTTCCATGGTTTTACCTTTCTTTCTCCTGCCTAAATCCTCAGCTGTATAATCTGTTTAAAATACTGTATGTCCTAAGGACACAGTAGAAAACTATGTGCCAGCCAAATAGCTGTTCATTCCAGGTAATGTCAAACAAGCCCATCTAGTCAGATTTCAAGAACCACTTTTTTCTTTCCTTCATAAGACTATTTTGAAGTCCATAAGACTAAAAAAATGATGTCTTTCAAAAGCAAAAGTTAGAGACACTAGTTTTTGACAATTCTTGTATAAAATGTACAAAATTCTTTTTTTAAAATGCTAACTAAGCAAGCCACCCATTTTCAGTGAAAAATATAGTTGTCCTTGACTTAATCTTGTTAAATGAAATACTGCATATATAAAAGAGACATGGTACATTTTAAGTAATGAAACATAACAAATAGGAAAACTGAGAAAGGATTGAAATGATGGTTTGCCTCTGAACTTCTATTAAGATAATTTTTTGCAGTTCTTCTGCAATGTGAAACTAAAGAGAGTGCATCTTGTATTATGAGTCCACGATCCCCCTAATTAGGGTTTTTTTTCCTTCCGAAGTCCTGTGCCAGGGCTTAAAAGATCAGTGGAACTCGCAGCTTCGGTCTTAAAAGGTGTTTATTCAATTTTCTTATTTCAAAGTCTGCGCACCACCCTACACCAGGCTTAGCACGCTGAAAGACGCCACTGCCAAGAGCATGAGACTTGGTGTTCAAGGTTTTTTAAAGGTTTCTAAGCCAATTAACTCTTAAAACCTACTAAATTTACAGTTTTGTATACCAATAGTTACTACTAATTCTAGACACGCAGTTTTTTAACATCACCTACATTCTACCAATGTCTTTGTGCCACCATCACAGCAGAAGATGGAGTAGAAGAAGAAGAAGAAGAAGAACTTAAGACACAGCCCAAAATTCTCCATCTTGCTCCTATATAATTCCATTCTAAAATCCCAAAACTACAAATATTCACCCTGTGACAAATTAAACTACTATCTAATTTAAATTTTTGTTGTTTTCATTTCATCCATAAGTGTTGGAAGTTCTTCCCATGGACTAAGGTCAAAGGCAATGCTTTCCTGGGGTCCCAGCAAGGGTCTCGGAGCCCCCAGGGCAATTTGAGAGGTTTTCCCCATGCCCTGGACTCCAACAAGTACAAATAATTTCCTTGGGCATATTTTACTACTTAGTTTATTTGATATAGAAAACAATGTACAATCTAAACAAAGAAAAATCTGTTGGTCTGTGACTTGGCTTCATACTTTCACTTACAGTGGAAAAATCTCTGAAAACCAAGCTGACACTGTTTTATTATTTGATCTTTAACAGCTAGGCCTCCATTTGGAAAAGCTTTAGAATTTGTCTGGAAAATTTAACCCTTTTATAAGACCTTTAAAAATTAACTAGAAAACTTGCTCTAGTCAGTATCTTTTCACAGAAAATTGTAAAAATAAGTGAAAAAGGTTGTTGGTAAACTCTGATTCTTGGATCAGCTATTATTGTAAATAAAATAGATTTGTTAAAATTAACATAAATTAACAGCTGCGTTAAAATTAATGGATATTTACACCATGTAACCATATGACCTGAAAAGATTTGCAAATGGCTAATATCTATAGAATTCCACTAGTTTCATCCCTGTCAAATGCTACTAAGTTTGTCCCAGATGCTGGCTTGCTTATTTCCCATTGTGGTTATGTATCTACAAGCCACTTTGCACAGAGGGCAATCTTTTTTATCTTTGCTTCCGAAGGAAATAAGACTTATGCAATTACATTGTCAGTCTACTTTGGAAAGCAGATGAAAGGGGAAAGGCAGAAGAGTATTGCTTGAGCCTGGGGACTTGCTACCAGTAACCCTGGCAAATCAGGGTCATTTCACTTTTTTTTTTTTTTTTTTAACATGTGTCTGTATTGGGTTTTTTTGGTTTGGGTTTGTTTTTGTTTTTTTTTTTTTTGTTTTTTATTTTGAGAATAACTAAGTTTTTCTGATTATTTGCTCCTGTTGACATTCCACATGAATGTCACACCTTCATACTATTTATATTGAAAACCAAGGCAGGACTGAGCTAAACAAAAATTATTTAAATATGTTTGATCTTCTGTTGTTTAAGCTGCAGGCCACTGATTTCTTTTTATTGGGGCCACCATGAAAAAAATGGGAAAAATTTGGAACCTGAAGAACCCTTCAGCCATCTTCCAGATCGGGATAAATTCAATGCCTGGATGGCTCAAAAGCCTTCCCATCTTTTGTTAGTTTAGACTGATTTGTTTTGAATGCTTTTCAAGCCATTATATGATTCTCTATTTTCATTCCAGTCATGCCTAAAACTGTTACAATCAAGAGGAGTACATATGTCCAAAGAAAACACATTTTTAAAACAGAATATGGCAGTGATCCTCTTTAGAATACAGTTTTCACACACAAGTAGTCCCACTGAGTTTCAGGCTTTTTCAAAATTAAGTGTCTAGTATAATTCTTTGTGCAATTAGGGAAGAAGAAGAGTGATCCACAGGTTCAGAGGTCTTGTGGGTCTTATGTTTGGTTGCCATCAACTTGCAAACATTAAAATATTAGCTACTTCTCATGCCTGGTGTTAGCAACGTGAAATTTTTTAGCATTATTCCAAATGCTATTAAAAGCAGAGCATTCAACACTGCACTTGGGAAAAGTTGTAAGTGCAGAGGTTTTTTGTGACTGAAAGAACACAGGGAAAGAGGACAGAGTGAAACTGGGAGGACTGAGTGGAAAAGGCTGACAATAAGAGCGATTTTGTTTATAAAAATAAATTACAAAAAAAAGGAAGTAGGTAAAAGGGAAGGTAGGCAGAAAGTTTGTTGGTCTTGCAAAACTGGTTTTCTGGAAACTGAAATCAGAGCCAGTTCAGGTGGGAATATAATGCTTTATTTATTTTTACATTTAAATATTACTAATACCTGATCTCTTATGAACCATATAAGATGATGTACTAAGCACCAAAACTTATTTGCACAATGACTGGCAGCAGAACTATTGTTTTTTCTCACATATTTTCTATTTTAGAAGAATAATTTTTATTTTAAAAAGAAAAAGGGATACAAAAAGGATCTAGAGATTTTGGGAGAGCTGCAATACAATTTCTCACTGTACTTGAATATTAAACAAGTCCTATCATACTCATGATTTGGAGAATGATTGATGCATAATGCAGAAAATTGAATCGTTTTTATATTAAATACTGGTCAATGTTTTTTAATGCCTCCATTGCTGTGTGTCTGCAATGGAATTCTGTCTTCAGCTTCAGTATTTCTTTTAGTATTTTCTCTCCTAAAGAGTGAAGTCAAGAGTCCTCAGATAAGGACACCCTGAACCCTTTTTCTCCCAAATATGAGAGTAAAAAGTCATGTAGGGCGCTGGGACAGCTTTTTTTACTCTTTCTTGAAAAAACTCACTCAGTTTCCATTGGATCCTACTCTCTTTTTCTAACTTTTGAGGGCAGACTCCAGGTTATTTTTTTCTTCATTTCTACAGTTGTGATATCTGGGCTTTGTAGATAATTTGTACTGGTTGGTTATAAAGTAATCTCAAAGTCAAAATAGCTTGTTCAAATGACCGTAAAGAATGTTTTATTTTACTGTCTATTTCAGGCAAGGATCTACTTACCTGTTGCTAAACTTAAGCCTTATTGCTGTTCTTGGTATTGACTTACAAATCCAAAAGGGTTAGCTCAGGATTTTTTAAAGTCAGTCTTATGTTTTTTAAATGTTGATTCAAAAACTAATTGGAATCTTTCCCTATTCATAAGAAGATTTTCTCTATCTTTTTGTGGACTTCATGCCTCATTCTGAAAAGGCAGGGTGACTTTTATGCTACACTGAAGTCCTTCTTGAAATTTGTTA